>NC_088200.1:17623644-17923644 GCF_028769735.1 Zonotrichia leucophrys gambelii | reverse complement strand
TCGGCATCCAAGAACTGGAGAATATTCTTCCTGCATTGACAGAAAAATGTAGAGACAAAACCCAACACTCCCTGCTCAAATGGAATTTTATCTAGCAGCAGTATAGACTGCACAAACCATACATCATAAAGCAGAGGGCAAACAGTGTCAGTCCTGCCAGGGTAATTTCCCATGCTCTAGGATTGAGTTAGAGCAAAGCTTTTAGGATGGAGTTAACACTGTGGTTACAATGTAACACACAAATACTACAGAACGAGTGCTTAATGCCTTCTACGCACAAAGACAAAAGAGATGAAGGAAAGATAACTGAAAATTTGAAGGCATACTGTGTTTGACTATCTTCACAATTCACAAAATTTTGGAATTAAGACATTTTTAAAAAGAACTGTGGCAGTTTGTTTTCATAAAAACAAATTTAAAATCACACCTTGACTCCTCTCTGAGAAGGGGTTTAACATGCAAGGGATTTAGAAAACAAGTTCTATACCTCGTAACTCAGTGGGAGAGATTGTCTAATAAACTCTGTCCAAAGCTTCGATTCTGTCCCCAATAGAACGGTAGAAATAAGGGTCTAAAAATTGGCACATGTTCAAAACATAGATTCAAAATAGATACATAATGACTGCAAAGTTATGACTAATGTATGCAATGACTGACGCTTAACTGGCAGAGTAGGGCAGTCTTCAGTACGCCCTTGACATAAAAAGCTGAAAAAATTCCTAGGCCAGAGATGGAGGAGCTACTGATGGCTCAGGATTGCAAGTCAGCTGTCTTAGGTTGCAAATGCAAGATGTGGCCAGAGATGTGTTTTCAATTGCTATCTGTTAAAACCAGGTGGGATGATTTTCTTTATCTCTTCAACAACCAATCCTCCCTCTGGGGATATATCTTCTGTTAATGGGCCATTGAGTCTCACAGCATGACTGATAAAATTACATCATCCCACTGTGAGATGCTCCATCCAGGGGGAGGAGCCAAGCATTCCTACCTGGATATAATCTGCCATTTAGAACACCACAGGCAGCTTTTTCCCACTAGAATCCAAGAAGATCAGCCTTTTCCTGCTAGATTCCCAGAAAAAGACCAGACCCATCTACAACACCACTGTACCTTCAGAGAAAACCTACACCCTTTCTACAGAGTCATTGTTTCAACAGAAATACATCTGTCACTTTGGGAGGACTGCAGCCACCATTTAATCAGACTGCTACCACCACCCTGACCCACAGGGTGTCAAGTTGTATTCTGACTCTGTCAGTGCTATTTTTTATTACTGCATCTTTATTTTTACTTTTCCTAATAAAGAACTGTTATTCCTATTCCCATATCTTTGCCTAAGAGCTCCTTAATTTCAAAATTATAATAATTCAGAGGGAGGGGGTTTACATTTTGCATTTCAAGAGAAGCTCCTGCCTTCCTTAACAGACACCTGTCTTTTCAAACTAAGACATGAGTGAAGCTTTACAAGCTTGTGTCCACCTGTGAAGCAGGTATGTTTGTGAAGAAAAATCACATCTGAACCAAGTACAACCCTCTTATGGAAAAGACAAGGAGTGCTGAAACAGTCAGGGTGTTTAGTACATATTTTCTACTAGAAACCTCTGCATCTACGAAGATAAGAAGAAAAACAAAAACTTAGTATTTTTCACTGTTGTCAGTAGGTAAGGTGGAATTTAAAAAAAAAATTGATATTTTGTTAACTAAAAGAATGTTTTTTACATATTAAGCTTCTAAAGAAAAACTTCCATAGAGCACAACCAATCAGGAAAAGATGACTAGAAATGTTATGCTAGCAGTTGTAACACTTAGTCACAGCCATAAAGGTGAAACAATCCCCCACAAATTAAAAGAGATGAACAATAGAAACACCCATACTCACTAGCCAGCTCTTGTGTTGCTGCCTCAAGAAAGAAGAGTATGTCTGAATCTTGCATGGATTCAGATCTTAAAAGCCATAGGAAAAGTGAAACATAATATAAAGTGTTTTTAAGTAATTCCTCTCATTTCCTAAACTTGGCCAAAAAAAAAAAAAAGGAAAGAATATCTGGAATATGTTGGGCTGTTACAGCTGTCACACATGAAGCAAGCAGCCTCACAGTAAAGGCAACATGCTGAGGCATATGAGGGACTCAGAAAAGCAGGATAAACAATCTTAAAATCCTTAGTTTAGCCTTTGCTAAGGCCAGGCAAGGTATTTCTGTAAAAAGGAAGATGAAGACTCCAATTTGGCCTTTAAATTGAATGGACTTTAAATCTCCTTGGTTTTGACAGCTTAACTTTGTGGGCGCTCTGCAACAGATAGATCAACTGATACAAAACAAAAAAGAAAAGGAAAGAAAGAATTGCCTAATCTAGAAGTATTAAAAATTACTGCAATTATTCATCACATAGGAAGAGGTCTACTACCGCTGGAGCTGTAAAAGATAATATGATTCCATCAAAACCTACAAACATCATCGGCCAAGCTATCAAGAAACTCATTTTACATCAACTTTGATGTGAGAAGGGATAACCACTGATGAATGTCAAAACCTCAAAAAATTAACTGCAATTCACAGGAACTAGATTTCCAACTACAAAAAGTCACATGATCACCAGAAGATTTGCTTTAGTTCCTGTTATCTATAAAAAATTGGCCTTAAACTGCCCATGCTAGCAAAAAAATAACAACATTTGCGCATGAATGCAGTATCTTCTGTATTATTTTTAAAAGAGGAAGGCACTGAAGTTACGCAAACAGTGTCAAAAAAGTAAAAGCACATTGGCTTCCATTATTCATTTGGGTGCTTACATTCAAAACTCATTTATCTATATGCTTATAAAAGTCCTCCAAAGATTTTCATGTAGACCTGAATTAGAATCAGATAATCAACCACTCATTTAACACAGCCAAAATTTCCAAAATGTCTACAGAATTTATTTTTCAATAAAATGCTGAGATAGTCAGAAATGTCTAATCTTAGTATCTTCTCACATATTCAAAAATATTTTCTTATCTGAGGCTGTCATTATGTTAACATTAAATCATGTTAACATTAAAATATTTTTTATTGATTCATCTGACTGTATCCATGTATCTTCTGATACTGACAGTAATATGATAAATAATGCAGAGTCCATGCTATTATTTTAAGTTCCTCTGTGCTACTGACTCACTGATACCATGGTAATAACAGTACTTCCGATTTTCACAAGTAAGCACTAATCTACCTCAAACTGCATACTAAACTCAAAAGTAAGCTCAACTGTAAGGGAAAAAAGAGCAGTGTTTTTAGCAAACCTTGAAGAAACAATGTTCTGCAGCCTTAAGCTAAACTGTGTAAACAGTTTCATTTAAGGTGGTTTTCAAGTTTTTTTATGACAAATAAAACTGTGTCAGGGTGTGACCTGAGCCATTTTGTGGTCAGGTGAGACTGATGTGACTCACCCCTAATTACAGTAAAGCAGCTGCTTGGAACATGTTTACACGACTCAAAAAACCACAGTGTCATAATCTGTGACTGACCTACGGTTTTTCTTTGATAAGCAGAAAGAGATCTCCATAACATTTAAGTACCAACAGAAACTCCGGGTTCTCTGATGAGTTCATGCAACAGTAATATCTCTGAACTGCTTTCCATATGTTAAGACTATGTACTGCTCTGGGGCAGCACGATGGCATTTTTCTCATTTCACACATTTTTCTAGTTTCATTTTGTATTGTTGTCTTTGTACCACAAAACTATTATACAATCTCAAACTGTTCTTCACCTGCCACAGAACTGTGTGAATGAACAAAAGAAAATAGACCACTAGACAATTTGAAGATTACAAAACCATGTATATTTTTAGACATTCTTAAGAAAATGGAAATATGACTGTCAATGATTTTTCTGGGGAAAGTCACTTTTGTAAAGGAAGGCAGTGCCATAATTCATTGCGCCTGGACTTGAGTAGACCCCCCCAGGTGTGAGGAGAAGCCTCTAGAGTGCATCCTAAGTGCCCAGGAAGTTTCACCAGCAATCACATTATGGAACAGAGATGGACTTGATCCTCTCTGTGCCCACTGAAGATATGCCTTTGCCTACATGTCCCCAAGCCCATGTTTATCTAATATGTTCCTAATAATCCCGTGTGGTGGGGACTTGACAACCTCCCCAGGCACCTCTGTCAGTGCTTCCCTGGCCTTACTGGAAGCATAGTATTCCTCAGATCTTTTCCACAGAAGCTGAGGCTGCTCTTGTTCCTTATGTCTTGCTTAGGCCTACACCTTATTCTTAGCAATATCCTTCATTTACCTGGGAATAAAAAACCACTCAACTTTTTTTTAAAAACTTTTATGCTGTAGATTTCTACTCCCTCCTCTTGATTTCCTGCAGACTGTCTCTGACAGGCCTTCATGAACAACCCCACTTTTCAATCTATCAAATCCTAACTCTGCTTTGCACTCCACAGCTGGAAAGTAGAAGGTGGCGCTCAGCCTTTAGAATCACCAGGGATTGCAACCTAGATAAAACATGATTTTTTTGCCAGGTAAATTATTTTAATTAAAAACAACATGAAAGAACAAACTCTGTGGTCACAGCTTACTCTTACATGACTAGAGTTCCAGCTCCTGCTGGTTTCTTGAGGAAGCAGTGAGGACCACAGCACCTGTGCTAGGTTTTACTTGAGTCTGAAAGGGTTTCAAGAAAAGCTCTTCAAGAAAAGCAGTCTTTAGAATCATAGGATAGTTTGTGTTGGAAGAGGACTTGAAAGATCATCTAGTTCAACCACTAATTTGGATTTGTTAAAAACATACCTAGCTGCAAATAACCCTGGAAGGGCTTTAAAGAATTCCCAGCTGATGGATGTCACACAAACAGAAACACTTTAATTCAAGAGAGTGGGCATGCAAAAGGAAGGTTGTCCATACACCAGCTTTTGAAGCAGATAAGCAAGGTAGAGTAAGATAGATTGGCAAGCAAAAATCTCCTGAGGATTAATATGACTAAACCAGACCAGAGAACCCTGGATTCTATGTCTTTGACACAAAAACAATCAGAAAGAAACAGTGCAAATGGCTTCGGAACATTGCTCCAAAAGCTTCAGAGCAATTGTAGTGCTCCATTGCTGAGTTGTATTTACTACATAGCAATTGTAGTGCTCCTTTGCTGGCTCTGTATTTACTGCTAGCACTTCAGGGACTTATCAGAGCTGTTTCACACTAACTTGTAAGACAAAAATTGATAATAATTGGAACCTTTTGAAGGAGGAAGATGCTTTTTTTTTTTTTAGATGCTGCTGACATCATACAAATTGTCACACTTTTTGGACAGGAAATAGTCTCTGTTACATTGTAGAGATAAATACATTGCCAATGTAGTAATTCAAAAATTTGCCTTCCTGCAATTCATAACCTTATTTTGCTCCTTTCAGCATAAACTACCATATTTACTTAAAAGTAAGTAGAAAAAAGTCGCAGACAGGAAATTGTAGTTCATTTCACACAGGTCACAGATGTGCTGTCATCAGTCCTGTGTGGAAGGCCTTTTCAAACAGGTTTGTACCATTGCAGACACATTCCTACTTTCTGAAACTATAGCCTTCATTACAAATGAAGTCTCCTTATTTCTATAAGCATGAGGAAAACTTTCACATTGCTACAGAGAGTAGAAAGGACATAAGACATAAAACCTTAGCAGATGTTGGACTCCTCTTCATGACTGAAATAACACAGAAAGAAAAGGGAGCCAAGAAAGCAGTCTTCTTCCCTTTCATCCCTTTGTCACAGGAATGATCAATTCTTCTTCAAAGAAGTTGCCAGCAATGAGAAAGCAACATCAGTTGCAAAAACCAGTCTCCTACTAAATCAATCACTGTAAAGGCAGAACATTTCACACAGCCCCAAGTAAATAGTAATACTAATCAGTAATACCCATAATTTTCACCTCAATCACAGAAAGTCTAGCACTTTCTTCTTAAGCCTGCTTAGTATCTCCAAAAGGCTGGTGCCTTCCCAAGAAGGCTGCTACACTCCACAGACTGCCTTTTCTGGCTGTAAAGTTCCAGAGCACCAGAAACCCACTGAAAGCTTTCCATCCTTCCATGGGGTCCTGATGAAGAAGATTTACCACTCATTGACTCCTATCTGAGCTTGGCTTTGCCAAGAATTCCTAAGGCCTTTGAGGCTGACAGACACATCACTAACTTGAGCAAAAATAAAATGGTGAGAGACGATGACCACTAAGTCAAGAAAGCAATAGCAAAGTACAATATTCTAGATACCAATCAACATGATTTGACACATCACTGACCAATTGTCCTTGAACAAAGCAAAAAAATACTTTCTACATTTGAAAATTGCTAATGTGGGTGGCAAGCTGAAGTAAGACACAAAAACATCTGTCATTCGTGGATGATTCTAAGTTTTATGAAATATCTTTATGATGCACACTAATGGCTTCACAAATTATGTCTCCACTACTTAGAACTGATAACATTTTATACATTACTCAATAGGCACTAACTTGCTTTTTATTTATCTCTTACTGTTACTTCCTATGATCACACCACAAGACCACCAACCACTCTTCATGTTAACAGCTGCAATTATACACAATGAATCATCTTCATAGTCTACACAGTGCATGCAACATATTATGGAGGGCTAAGCAGTTAGTTAAACCACAAGAATACTGTACGACTTTGCTAGACACTTTTAAAGTTAGTCCTCAAAGGTGTGTAAGTGTAAAACTACAGCTAAAATGCTTCTTACTGTAACATGGAAGAAAGGTGCATAGCAAACCACCTGAAAAAGTGAGAGAATGTACATAATTTAGTCAACATCAGACTGAAATACATCACAAGGGGTTGCATGCAACTTCCTCAGTGAAAAGCATGCCTGATATCCCTCTCTCACTACTGAGAACCATAACTGAATGTGCTATACATGTCAGCAAAGAGGATTGCTGGAAAGATTATGCCTGGTGGGTAGCACTGACTCCTTTCATAGAGTTCATGTCAACTTTTGACCCTAAGTCACATTAATCTAAAATAATTTTCTGGTTCACACCTACCTTCTATGTCTGCCCCAGAGTTCATTAAGGTAGCCATTTCCTCTGAAAACAAGACTGGCAATGTGGACTTCTAAATAATCTCGGCTTTATGCCCTCTATGGTACACTCTTACAATGGAAGAATTACAGTGGAACCTCTACTTCTAGTACTTAAGCCAGTGTACAAGATACACTGCTTTCTTCACTATACTAATGAGACAAAAAAGACCCCCTTCTCTGCACGGTATTTTAAAACCCCACATATAAAAGTGGCTCTTAAGTACACAGTAGTGATTTATTAAATAAGAGAGATTTCCCTCTCTGGAAACAATTAAGAAAAAAATAGAGATTTTGATTTGATTAAGGAGATTTTGATTTGATTAAGAAAAAAATGAGATTTTGAATCTCATTAATCTAGTAGATTGAAATTACTACACATGAAATGATATACATGTATTAACAGGATGAAAACATACTAAAGCATTCTCCACTGTTTTACTTCATTGTCTGAATAACATATTTTGCATTTGGAACAGGTGGAAAATTGGCAGAACCCAAGCTTAATTTTCTCCCTTGATTTTAACCAAAAGGTTATTGTAATACTTTTTCTTGCTTATTGTTTGGCTTGAGCAGTAAAGCGTATCGGTTTTAAATGGTTCTGAAATATGATACTCAAATTTTCAGTAAAATGACTGAGAATAATTGTCTCTACTTATCGTCAATCATTTCCAAATCAGCGTACTTCACGAGTAGAAAAAACTGTTTTTTCCCAACTTTTGGACCCATAACTTATGATACATACATTTCTGAGCTACCTTTATCTTCTGCATGTTTTAGAATTAGACATAAAATAGCAGTCATTTAAAAAATTCTTATATTTCTCATTCAGAGAAGCCATGCTTTTATACATGAAAACAATGCATGATTTAGGGGTTTCTAAACTGTCCTTTAATTTAAAAAAAATTAAAAATAAAAAAAAAATAAAAGTAGAAAGGGAAATAGAAACTACATTTTAATTGGAACACATTACTATTTAAAATCTTAATATTCAGAAATCAGGTCTAATCTACTATGCAATTGTTGTTAAAAATAGTTACTTTCCCTCATTTTTCATAGCATGTGGCACTCCTAGAACTCCTCAATGCCAATCCATGATCATGTGTTTCTCTCATGGGCCATCTTCCTGATGAAGATGGGGAAGATACAACATGACACACACAGAGGCATCTTGCTACTCTCTGAGGCCCCAAGGTGCAGAGATCCACTGTAAAGACACATCAGAACTATCAAACAGTTCAACTCTGCTACTGGGCTGCCCCCTCAGCATAAGCCTAAGGCTCTTTTTGGCCTCATATCAATAAAGGAAACGGCTTAAGACACAGCTATTGTCAGTGTCTGACCCTGTGATGTGGACCAGCCACAGCCACAAGTGGACTCACAACACTTGATGGCCCAGCTACTGACTCCAGACAGCACCCCAGCTGTTTGCCTAAGCTCCCTCTGTAGTCAAGGGAGAAAAGCTGGTATGCTTAAGATACTTTCACCTGTTCTATATCAAACATTTAGCATAAGAGAAAATCATGTCCTAAAAGCACCAGTTTCTCACCACTGACTGTGGAAGAGTTCTAGACAACCAGCTTAAATATGGACATGAATAATAGAGATTGATTACACAGGTCTTACAGTCACAGCCAGGCGAAAACATTTTATTAATTCTTATGAAGGATGACTTTACTTTGAAGCCTAATGTCATACAGTTGCATTTAACACTGAAACCTAAATAGATACACTTTAAAAACATCCACTTGCAAATGTAAATCAAATTACTGTTTTATAGAGCAAGGGAATCATAAAGCAACATAAATTAAAATAATCATAGGCAAGGTGAAATGAATTGCTTTTTTATTTAGGAAACTCACCTTATTTCCATTACCAAAGAAGAATTGATTTTCCAACCTTCTGCAGCATGTTGGAAAATTGAGGAGCCACCCTTTTGAATTATCTTATCAGAGCTATTGATGATTGATCTACTCACACTCAGTACACCATCCCTGCAATGCAATAGAGAAAGCACACAATTACATCAAGGATAACTCCAGCTTAAGTAATTTACATCCCAAGCCCCAGCAATATATCCTTTTATTCACAAAAAAATAAGCAACTATCTCTTAGCTTTCTAAAGAAAATAAACTGTAACAGAAAAAAATCTATGACACAGTTTCTGTAATAGCTGAATACGCAAATTAGGAGCTTAAATTTGTTTATACTTGTAATGGAATAGCCATAACAAGAACTACAATAAACTCCAAATTGTGAATCTGGACAAAACTTCATTATGATTGTAAGGCAGATTCTGCACTTCTAGGTTCCAAATTTCTAGTACTAAACTAAGAATCAAGTATTACATTTCAAGCCTTTGCCCAGCTCATAATCTGCAATACTGGTTTAACAGATATTTTTGGCCTTCTGCTTAAAAACGCTAAAGATTTTTAAGTATGGAATTCTGGAGCTTAAGGACATACAAAATACAAAATTTTCCTAACATTTCATGAAACTTTTGCTTGCACACATCCAAAACATTCCAATTGTCTTATCCTGTCCATCAGTCATATGATTGTAATTTTTTGGCAAGGTAACCTTAAAAGAAATAAGTACAGTAAGCTTTGAGTGATGACCACTGAACACCTGGTGAGCTAGCACAAGCTGCAGTGATATTAGCCAAAAGGATAACATAAATGAGGCAAAGAAGCCAAACACTACAAGCACAACTTAAGGTGTTACAACTAAAACTCATTTTTATCTCCACATCTTTCCATTATCATCTATAGTGTATCATCCACAGTCTTTTAGATGCCAGAGCAATGTTCAGTTGAGTTTAAACATGGCCGTTCACCACAAATATATCAAAGTTGTTGGAGGCAAAAGTCCACCACAAAAAAATGTCTTGTAACTCAGGTGCTCACAGGACACAAAAAAATGTCTTGTAACTCAGGTGTGCACAGGACAATGATACATAGAAATCTGTTTTTCTGTTAAATAAGCATGCTCTGAAATACTGCCAATAACAATAACTTGGAAACAGAATATCTGACCCAGTCCCTTCAATGAACAAAACGGTAAAGATGTGAGCCTGAAAGCTTTCCAGAATTGCTGATACTTGTTTTTCTGCGGCTGTAAGCTTTGATAACAATGGTATCAGAGCCCTTAGTAAGAAACACAGCAACATTACTGGCTGTATATAAAGCAATAATACGTAGTAAAATACACAACAGACTAAACACAAGCAATAGAAAATTAATTAAGGATAACAGGACACTAATTAAGCTAAATTAACAAAACTGGTAATATGCAGCAATTTCTGAAAATGTGCTGTCATTGCAAAAGCCCCATTAACTAACAAACTATTACCATACTCCTCACCAAAACCATCCTGCATTACTTGCAGCTCCCTTTCTCCCTCACCCTCATGCCAACACCCTGCAGCCCAGACATCACACTGGTGCAGAGGTAAGGCTGCCATCTACCAAAAACCTACAACTTTAGGTTCATGACCTGTATGCAAATTACCCAAATCCTGCGAACTTGAATGCATGGGAAGATGCTGCAGAAGTCCCTAAATCCAATAGCCAGTATCCAACCAATACCTTTTGCTATATTAACATTTTTTATTCTCTAAAACTTTTCCAAAATCGTTGTAATAATATTAATTACATATATATTCCTGCATATATTTTCTACATGCATTGAGTGCATGCATCTAAAGGCAAATGACCAAATTACATCCAGGTAAAGCTCTCAGTCTAAGAACACTTCAGAGATGTCTCTAGTTTATTCTAGATTAAATATTATTTAGTACACACTTGAACAGTGAAACAAGTGACAAAACTTAGTAACAAAATGCACTGCCAACACTTAAACCATAGCATCGATACATGGCTGATTTCCATAGTCACAATTTACAACTGCAGTGAATTACACAGATTGTACACTGAAAAAATGTTAAATTATGTTCTTATGAAAGAAGATCCTAAGCACTTTGTGTTAAAGTTATTACTATGAATACAGTTGGGCTCATTTAGATGATCCTCTCCCTTTTATTAGATTAATTTTCACTTAAAGCAATATTAAATAAACTAATACATAAAAATCCAAACTTTCTCCAGGTAATTCTTTATTGTGTAAATAAACGAAAGTAATGTGGATTATTTTGTATCTTCTAGAATCATTGCAAATCCTCTCTGATATAATTGAAAGAACTGCCACACTGTGGCAGCAACTTACAACTGACAGTGTCAGCCTTCACTTTGGATTACCTTGTGTTGGTGACCAATCAGACCTATATAACAAGACTCTCTTCTCATGAAGATAGTTCATCAAATAAAGTAACTGACTTCAAGTGTATTCCATTTCAGTAGAAGATGACACTGTCTAAGCAACACTACTCTGCGCATAACATGCATGTTTCATTACTTGCTTAACCTTGAAAGGGACATTACTGTCTATGTGAAGTAGGGTGCACTTCACAGTAATTGTCCTAGCACACTTCTCTATGAAAGTGCACAGCTGGTTTAGAAGTTCTCATGTAACTTGGAATTGTATATAGCCAGTCCATTTTGAGTTGTCTGCTGCCACTAATAACCATAAAATAGGCCACCTTGTACATCCATAACTTCTGAAAGTAAAATAACCCATGGAAAACTGACTTTGCTTGCTCACATGACCAGTCAAAAATAACCCAACATCCCAAACCCCTAATTCAGGAGAAAGTGTAACATCAATAGAGGCAGCAGTGATGAGCAATACATTTTTAGGCTATTTTTTTTGCTTCATACAGTAATGAATGGGACAACAGGCTGTGAAGAGAAAAAATATTTCCATAGTGAAAGTGAGTAGTACCATACAGCACAAGAAGTCTCCCTGATAAAGAAATAGATATCACAATGACTAGTCAGAAGTGTATTATAGCTGTATTTTAAAGTGTTTGTTAGGAACATGTGTATTTATAACTAAACACGCTTGTTTCCTTCCATTTAATATTAAAACAACAGTTCATTTAAGTAAGGTTTTAAGTTGTGTCAAACTATGTGCAGTGAGCCGAAAGCAGTTTTTTCATTGCGAACTTATATAAAGTGATTTCTGAACAATTTCATCAGTTCCTTCTAGTCTGAGAGGAAGAAGCACATACTAAGAAACACGGGTATCAATGGCAATTCTACCTCACACATTCATTTTCACATCTGTTTTCACATAGCTGTAACCCCAAATTTTAAACTTCTGTTCATCTCCTAAGAATACAGATAGGTTTGTGGTAGAAACCGGGTTACACTCAGGCTGAACAGGAGGAAGAGATACCAGAAAGCTGTAAAAATCTTGAATAAAAAAGGAAGCAAATATTGCACACATAGGTGCGGACAGTCCCTGCCCTCAGCATGTGCCGGGGCGACAGCTGCCCAGCCCAGCTGCCTGTGTCCTCCTCCCTCACCAGACTGCCTGAGAAAGAGGGATGTCCTTCGTCTTTAACTCCGGGGGTCAAGTAGGTTGTAATTGCCTCAGCTTCCCCCAGGCCTGTACGGGTACTTACAACCCCCTTATGCCTCCTCCTTAAATTAAGGCAAGGGCTTACACAAGAGGACAAAAATCTACTGTGAAAGAATTCGACCCACAGTCGACATGCACTAACAAACAGAAAGTATGAGTTCCTACTTAGCTTTTATCGATTACATTAAAAGACCAATAAATTCATGCATTGCTCAGAGAAACCAAAATCTTATACATCACCATGGAAAAACCAACTTGGCTGAAAACCTAGCATCTCCACAGAACAGCTGCAAGATGGGAGAAAAATGAGGAATGCAGGATGAATTCACATACATAAAGAGAAAGCTGATGTGCAAAGATAAAAATGGCAAGGAACTCTTCGCGCTTCATTTTGAGTCAACCACAGGCAGCAAAGGGAAAGAGTATGTAACTAATGGTCTCAGCGAGGGACCAGACTTTCCAGTGGAGGAAGCTCGAGAGCTAAGAGAGCTACACTTTTCTCAGAGCAAGAATCCTTAAGAAAAAGCCACGTTAAGCAAAGCTTCCAGGCAAACACCAAAGCCGGAAGCAGACCTGCATCCCACCACGCCTGGCTGCGAAAGGCAAGAAACCGAGGCACAACGAGCTCCACCGACCGCCGCCGCCACCTCGGGCCGTCCCGGGGCAGCCGCGGATCGGTGAAACTTCCCAGGAGTTCCCCGTTACGGCGCTGGGACGCAACTTCCGAAGCAGGGCAGCTCCTGTCCTTTCCCGTGCACTCGCACCCACCCTCGGCCGCCGAGGCTCGGCAGCTAGCCCCACTCCCCACTCGTCCCGCAGCGGCATCCGGGCCCTCCGGCAGCGCCCGTCAGCGAGAGCGCCGAGCTGCGCAGGTATCGCAAGCTGCGGGTCACAGCCTGAGTAGCTCCGGAGCACCTGACAATCCACACGGCTCAGCCACCCTCTCGGATCGCCCTCCCGTCACGGCGCCCCGCAGTTACCCGGCGAGAGCTGCCTCCTGGCGCTCCTCGGTCCGTGTTATTTCCTTCGTCTTATAGAAGATGAGGAGGAGACTTATGGTGCACACAGTCCACCTCTTCCTGACAGAACGCATGTCTTCTGCGAAACGTGGCCCCCTCCCCCTTTTCCTTTGTTTATCAGGGGTGTGCAGGAAACAGCTGCACACGCGGCACGAATTGTTAAAAACACGGCGATGTATTTTTTGGTTATTTTTTTCCGAAATAATTACAGGAGATAAAATAAAACCAGGCAGAAGCAGAGGCTGGAGGTTCTTTGGCGTTTAGTTTGTCTCTCTTTCGCCCTGCCAGGCAGCTGGGCTTGCAAGCTCGCCTCGGCCGGGGAGACGAGTCCCTGGGCGCTGGAAGAACAAGCCCGAGCCGACGACCGCTCCGCGGCTCCCCGGCCCACCCAGATCCGCTGCAGCGCCCCTCGGCCGAAGGCGCGGCCGGTGCCGCCCTCGCCGGGGCGGGGGTGGGGGCGGGCGAAGCGTGGCCAATGCGGACAGAGCGGGTGGGGCCTTGGAGCGTGGAGGAGAGCTGAGGACGCGGGCGGCGCCAGAGTGGGCGAGAGGAGGTGGGAGTGCTCTGTGGGCGGCTCCACCGGGTTTGAGGCAGGCTTGCGCTCCTCGCCTGGGTCATGTCCATTGTGTCTGTGTTGCCAGCTAGGTGTCTGAAAGTGAGAGCGAAGGACTGCCCATTGCTGTGCCGCAGAAAAGGAACACACTTCAGAGAAAGATGAGGGATTTTCGTCAATGGTTATTTTTTTTCCCCCTCGCTCCCGATATGGTTGATTGTGGCTCGAGCAAGGCACTGGGGGTTTTTCCCGGTCTTGCTGTTCCAAAGCCGCAGGAGAAGGCGGGAATGCAGAAGGGAAGCGACGTGGCCCCCGCATAGACCGGCTTGGAGTCCGGCCAAATCCACCGCCCATGCCGCGCTCTCCAGGGTCTTGTTTCATCCACACCGCCTCAACACGGCCGTTATTTTCCTAATTTCTGCTGTGGCAGTTTCTCTGAAATGCAGGAGAAAAAAAAAAAAAAAAAAAAAAAAAAACCAAAAACGCAAAAAAACCCCCAAGAACCCCACCCACGAAACCCGTAAACGAAACAAAAACCCCCAAACCTTTGAGATGGATAATTCCACATCACATGAAGATTAAATTATTGGCTAAATCAGCTTTTCTCAGTAGTGTTTTGCCTTTTTCAAAGTGAGTGAACTGGAACTATGCTGATTCTGTGTGACTGCCCACAGCCCTTAAGTTTGCTCTTACGGAACAAGTAAGGCCAATATGACACACCTCCCACAGGGATCCAGGAAGGCTTTGATGGTAAATTTAGTGTGACTTCTCTTTTCCAGCTTAAATTACAAGCAAGAGCTCATGGGATGACAGAACCTTCCCTGGGGCTATTTGGTCTGCTATCTTGTGTCCAGAACTGATCCGTAACAGACATTTCACAGGCAGATGCAGAGAAATTTGGAAGTATACATTCTTCCTTTCTAGGAGAGTTCTCCCTCACAGGCACGAGGAGTGAGGAAATGTTAGAGAAGTCATTGAAAATCTTAAGGCTACTAATAGCCTTTCAATTTCAATCAATTTCCAGCTGATTTTTACATTGGAAAAATCAGTTGTGTGTAGTAAAAAAGTTTTAATTCCGTCTCAGTGCAATTGAATGGAAATTGCAATTTCCTTCCACGCAAGCCAGATCAAGCTGCATTTTCTGTGCTCTTCTCTGCTGTCGCTCTAATAACTTAGTCTCAGAAAGTGATCTCTCTAAGGCATCAGCAGCAAAGGGAGAAAAACCCATTCTATCTGTGAGAATGAATTTCAAATTTCCCATTGTATGATACCTGACAGTCTTAAAAAAAAAAGTTTATTCAATGCAAAACTCTACTTAATATCTTTGTAAAAACTACATCATATGTTTAGCCTAAAAGTAAGGATGTCAATTCTGTTGAATATAATTGATATTTTTTATACCTTATATAATTTTTATATATTAGATTATTTTTGTATTTAGATGGACGAATTAAAAATAGGCATTGAAAATGTATGTAGAGGATCCCGAATTCAGCCATCCTGAATTCAGTTGATTTTACTTGATTCCATCCTCAACTGCAAAGTCAGCTTACGATACAGTTAGCCACAGCAGCTCCTTGGTTTCATGCCAGACCACATGTAGGTTCAAAAGAAAACAGTGTTGCCTCCATCATCTTCTTCTCCTCTACCTACTGCTGCACTTCTTTCTCCCTGAAGGTTAAAAACCAGCTCCCATGCTGCTTCATGAGAACTAATTCTCACTCAACACAAGAAATCCCTGCCTGCATCTAAGACACTTGAGAATTGACAGTGATATTCCTGCTGTGCCCAACAGTGCACTTTTCTTTCCCTGCCTGGTCTGGTTGCAACCAGTCTGACTGAAACTGATCAATAAAGTTCAAGCTCCTAACCATCAAGACTCAAAAGGATTTTTCCAGTTACTACAATGAAAAACTCAGTTCATACTTAGGTAAAACATGGAGGAAACCACTTCTCAAAAAAAAAGCACAATGCACATAACAACCTGTGGCATTTTCCTGAAAATTTCAGCTGTTCCCATGCCTGTCATTCTACTAACATGAAAACATACTTCTGGGTCAGAAAAGGACTGCGGCATCATGAGACATAAACCAGCTCATCCCCTACAGTGATTCGCTGTCTTCACCTTCTGTCCATGCCATTTAAAGCTCTGATGTTATCTATGGAACAGGGACCCAGAGTTTCAGAAGCTCCTTAGAAGTGAATACAGAGCAAGTTCCCAATTTGTTCACTCCTCTTCCAAATCACTCCTGAGCTTTCATTCAGAAATAGACTTACAGCTCTGACTACAATGAGGAGGACCCCTCTCAGCTGTTCTGCCCTTCCTTGGGTTTCCCTCCTGGTATAGTTTTATTCTCTACTGAATTCTCTACTTAAAACTACTATAGTTTTATTCTCAAGTAACAGCAGACACAAATAATACATATATGTATAGCACATATGTAATATAATTCAGCCAGATGTTACATTACATTTGCAATGATAGAATTAATTTTTTACAAAAAGTGGGTTTACGGTGCAGAGTTTAAATATTCATATTTAGTATTTCACCAATTCCTTTATCTTTGTGCCATCTACAGCAGTTCATACTTCTAAAAAGCTATCTAAATTATGCCTTGAAATTATGTCCTCTTTTTCATACATCCTAATGATATTTAAATCATCAATCTATTTAAATATTTGAATAGCATTTATATCAAATAGTATGATTTATTTTACATTAATTAGAGGCGTGGTTTAGCTCTGTGAACCAGAAACATGTTCAGTAAATCCTATTTTGTAGCATCTGGTGATAATAGTAGAATTTCTTTCACGAAGACTACTGGAGGAGCAAAAATGTGAATACAAATAATCTTGCATTTAAGCATTTCAAATTTCAGAGCGCTAATTAGTTTCTATGGCAAAGAGTTCTTGAAGAACTGCATTTCATGCTGAAGATGGTGCCTAGAAACATGAAACATTTATGTTTGTTAATGCATACTATCATATAAAGTCCCTTTTTCATTAAGAGTATTTCATGTTTTATATGGGTGGCCAGAAATCTCTTTTGAATTAGTTCAGGCTGTTTTATCACTGAGGATAAAGAAACACTAGAAGAGATTTTCTGGGGAAGCTGTAGCATTTCAATCGCTTGTTGTCTTTAGGACCAAATTACACAAATCTGGATTTTTAACTCAAGGTGGAAGGATGAATGAAGTAAGTTTGTCAGGTACCCTTAAACTATTTTTTTTACTATATAATTTTAATGTCAATCTATCAAATTACAGTGAATACAGATTTCTGATTCCTACATTGTAACTTGCAACAAAATACACAACATTAAGTAAAGGTCATGTGTACATGCTTTTATTTCAGGAGAAGGCAATGCTGTGCGGCATTCTTGCATTTGTTTAACAACATTGACTCTGATTTAATCCTATGGAATGTATTTAATAGTATTAACAATTCGAAAAAAATTTTTTTGTAAAAAACCCAGCTAAAACAATGAATGGCGCTTTGTGAATTTATAAGTACTACTGCTACTTTAATCTTTTGTCATAGCTGACTTCAATGTCCTTCAATATTTTCATTGATGGTTCAAGTAAAGGCACCAGACATCCTACTAGTTGCTTATGACTAATGTGCACAGAACACTTAAACTTACAGAATTGCTCATACAGCCTAAATTTGAATATTTTCTATGCTTCTGATTATCATAATCTATCATACTTTCATCAAGATTTACACCTCTTGAAATATTATCTCTTCTTCTTGTAGCAGAAGTCCAGTATTACATTTTTAGCATTACTGGCATTACAAGTAGCATCACATAAAATACTTCATAATTATATGCAACAGCTTTCCATAGGCAGCAGAATAAAAGATAATGCACTAAGCTGCATTTTTGCATAGTTATTCTACCATATAGGACTCAAGGTTTGGGTTGGTGGATTTTAAATTTGTCATGATATTCAGAGGCACAAAAGCCAGGTCCAAATCCATATTCTCATTCACTTTCCCTGCAGCTTTTGTGACCAGCATGCAGTGGTGACTTAGTCTTTGTAATTGCTTTGCAGAACAAAGACAGGATCAATAGTGAGGAGACAGAATAAACTTATCCAAAATTTTCAGCCATTTCTTTTGTGTGGGTGATAGGAAGAGAGCATACTTTTCTCTAGAATAAATTCCTTAGGAAGTGTTAGAACTAAATCCCAATGAAGCCGTACTCTGTGTTTTACATTCTTTTCTGCAGTAGTGTATTTAGCCAGTGTAGAGATCCCCAGATAAAGCTGCAGTGCAACAGCGAAGAAGGATGTTTAATTTAGGGACATACACTATTGTGTTTATTGCATTGCATACTTCCCTGATCAGTGCATGCTTTTTTACAGTAGGAAAATACAAACCATGTCCATATTCCAAGCAGAATGATCACGCAGATAGGGAACACTTGGAAAGAAGATGTTGTCAGTTGTTACGATCTCCTCCTTACTTTTGTGACATAGGATATTGCAGAAGTCCCACAAACATTGGTTATAAAAATGCTAATTCAAGATGGCTCTCAGCTAATATGCCTTGCAAGAGGGCTAAATCCTCACTACTTTTAATCAAAATGTCTATCACATGCATAGGGACTGTATATCTGAAATTTAATAACGATGAGCTGCAGTACTTCCCATATTGTATTTGAGTGAGGCTCAAGACAGCCTGGTTTTTTTGTAAGTGGGAGGAAGAGAAAAATTAGGGAACAGAGATAAGGGTTAGAGAACACTGGGAAACTAACAGAAGAGAAAGATAGAAGAAGTTGATATGGAAGAAAGGTGAAGATGAAAGGATTAAGGGGTTGGCAACTGGGAGAGAGGGCAACAACTATATCCGATCCAGTAAAAGGAATCAGAGGAAAAGTTCAGAGTTCAGAAAGGGCACAAGAACCTACTTAAATGATGTCTTAGGTTAAAGTGTAAGATGTAACCAAAAGTTTGTATTCTATTACTGTCTTCATAAGATGTTAAAACAGGTGAGGCAGCGTTCTTTATCTCTACCACTAGACAGCCCTAATAACCCCCTTCAGAGGGTTATCTCTGCTAATGGGCCGTCAAGGTCTCACAGAATGACTCACAAAATTACACCATCCCATTGCAAGATGCTCTGCCAAGGCGGGGGGAACCAAACAGTCCAAACTGTATATAATCTGAGGCTTGGAACACCAGACCAGTACCACTGGATTCCCACAGGAAAAGAGCATCATATCCACCACCAGAGTTCCGGAGAAGGACTAGACTTTTCAACAGGATCACTGCTTTGACAGAACCACATCCATCACTCCAACAGGACTATAACCACCATTTAATAGGACTGCTCCCACCACCCTCACCATCAGGGTGTCAGGTTGTATTCTGACTCTGTCAGGTTAAGCTAGTGTTTCTGTCCTATTGTCTTTATTTAAATTTTCCTATGAAATTGTAGTCCTGACTTGGAATCTCCCACTGCTTTACCTTCAAACTAGTGCAAGTGGAGAAGTATGACTAATTCAGGCCTACTGAGTAAACAAGGTAAGAAATGCATATAGCTGTGTCTGTTTTTTGTCTTGATCTGTCCTTCTTGCAAGAACATGCCTCTTGTCTCCCTTACTTAAATGTGCCTGCACCTGTGGTCAAGACCTAAATTCACTTAATTGATCAGATATAATTCTGTTTTGGAGTCCGAATGAAGAATTTCTATTTCTAGAAGATAAAATATGACTTAGCCAGGAGACTGCTTTTTACTTAGGTGTTTCTTTTAAGTCAAATGAAAGAAAGTGAAGTGAATTTCTGGCTATATTTCCATACTTGAAGTTTAACTTGTAAATTGCAAACACATCTAAAATGTAACTGGATAAACATTTACAGCTTCAGAAAGCAATTTGCTTTCTGATAACATCAAACCTCCAATCCTCTTTTCATTAAGGCAACGGGGCAGCTTTTCCTTCTAATTTTGAAACTAGCAAAAATTATTTAAAGTATTTCCAAGTAAGATTTAGGGAATTATAACCTGCATTACTGTCCAGCCCTGCTGAGACATTCCTTATGAGTTAGGGAGTATTCATGAGAGTTGCAAAGGATTCTGTATGCCTCCTTATGCTATTAGTTGAACTGGATATATTGCTGAAGGAGAGAAGATGAAAAATCACAGCTATGTTATCATTAGATTAATCCTAATGTGTTTGTCCTTGGTCATGCCTGCAGTGAAATCTTGTCCAAAGTCTTTCCTCTTAGGTGTTAAGGTTAGGGTTTAGGTTTGGAGTGAGAGATCAGGGTTGAGTTTGGGGTTAGAGTTAAGGTGCCTAGAATTAGGATTATGGTCATTGCTGTGTAGGGTTATGATTAGGGTGGTAGGGTTAGGCGTTAGGGCCTAGGGCTTACAGGTTAAGGTTGAGGATTAAGGGTTATGTTTTGGATGAGGTTTAACTCAGCTGCATTGAGTCTATTCTGGTTTTAGGTGGTCTCAGATCAGTAAATCCTGCAGAGTCCCTTACTCCATCAAACAGTCAGAAAGGTCTGAAACTGTTTGCCCTGTGTACTGGTTCTGACTGTTAAATAGTATCTGATAAGGTAATGTGTTTTGCATTTGTGTTGAATATAGGGTTGATAGTATAAAGATGTTTTTGTTATTGCTTACTAAAGGCCTTTTCTCTTTTCCATACTGACACACTGACAAGGAAGTCAGAGATACGTGGTAAGATGGGAGGAGATGTGACCAGGATGGGTGCCCATAACTTATCAAAAGTAAATGTGATATCATGCTCAGTATACAAGGTGGATGAAGAAGGAGGAGAAGGTGATGTGAGGGGATGTTTGGAGTGATGGTGTTTGATGTTTATCTTCCCAAGTTACCCTTATGCATTATGAGGCCCTGCTCTCCAGGATATATGTCTGAACATCTACCTGTCCACAGGAAGCAGTGAATTAATTCCTTGTTTTGTTTATGTGTGTCACTTCCGGCTTTCCTTATTAAACTGCCTTCATCTCAGCTCCTGAATTCTCTGGTTTTTACCCTTCCAACTATCTTCCCCAGTTCTACTGGTGGGGCAGTGAGTGAGCGGCTGGGCTGCTGGCTGGGGTTTAAGCACAACACCCTGTATTGGTCCTGTCGTGTTTCCAACGGCCCTTCTCAGCTAAGAAGTGAGATGAAACGTTGACAGGTTGTCATCAGCTTTTGCAAACTCTTTTATATGGCACAAAATGTCCAGGTTGGTTTTTTTCTTCTAATATTTAGGCAAGGTTCTAGGGCTGAGAGGCCTGGAATCACAGGCAAGGTGAACTTAGGTTTCCATACAATCCCAAACCCCTGCACAGCAGTGTGATTAGTTGTAGTTAAGAAATGTTGTCACCACACCTGATAGCAATATTCTCTTCAGTTGTTACTGCAAAAATGGAGTTTAGGAATTATCTCATAAAGTCATAAAATAATGCTTGCTTTGCATCTGTTAATGTAGAGTTTGCACGTTGATTTCTTTTTCAGAGTGAGTAACCATGGTTATAAAAGCAAAGCTGACTTTTTCCTTCATTTGGAAGGCTATGCTTTAGTTTAATTTATTTATATCTTTATGTAACACATTAGTGCATGAAGTGAAAATATATTTCCTAAGAACATTTTTGTGCAATTATGAGAGCTTACTTTATGAGTTCCCCATGACTGGTTTACAACATGACCTGGCACTAAAAACAAGAACTCCCAATTCATCTACTCCATTCCAAGAATAAGTAAGTAGTATCCTTTTCAGCTCTCATTGCTCTTAAATGCAAGGATGTCCATTTTTCTCCCCTCTATATTTTATTTCTTTGCAAACTAGGATTTGGTGTTCCATTCACAGATGACTGGGGTTCTAGGTATTTAAATTCCCAAAGGAAAGCCTGCATCAAAATTTTCAGTCTGCAGAGAAGACTCTGGCACCAACCTGGGCAAGATAAATCCACAAGGAAATTACTTTTCCCATATGTCACCCAGGTCAATTGGAAGTCATGTGAAGGAGATCTAACATTGTATTGCTGATCTGCTGATGTTGGTGTTAAATTTTGTTTGACTTCAGCAGTGTTAGGTTATCCCTTCAGCTCACCTAACTTCTAGCTATATAGTCAAGATAGACAGCCACTGAATTTTAAAATTACATATTAAGAAAGATATTTCTTAGTGTTCTTTAGTATTTTTCATTAAATTTCTTGGAGTAAAAGTTTTAAAAATCACAAATAATGCAACTTCATCGCATAAAAATGGAAGTAATAATCTAATCCTGTTACTTGTAGTCCCCTCAAAGACAGTATTGAGGGCAGTTATTTTTTCTGTGACAGTAATTTCGATGACTCAGGAAAAGCATACAAATTCTTAACTAGACACAGTTATAGAAATCCTTTAGAAGATCCTCAATGCTGAGACTGTTTCTTCTGAGGAAGTACAAGCATTGTATCAACTTCAGACCTACTCTTTTGACTTCTATAAATATGATTTGCATTAAATAAAAGGCCGAAGACTTTTTAGTTTGGCTTAGACAACTTTATTTTTTAGTCCTCTTTAAAGAAAATTATGTCACAAAACCCAAAAATAGCTATTTTTGATAGAAACTAAGAACACCGTTATTTTTATAGTTCAGAGAAATACTATGGAAAGTAAATATCACAGACTGTGAACTTTAACATTAGAGCAAAACAAATATTTTGTTTTGAAATCATTCGTTTAGCCCTAAATGAAAGAAGGTAATATGTGAAAGGAAGAAAAAGTATATGTGTAAACAAACATTTGTAAAGTACTGTAAGTCACAAGATGTAAATATTCTCTAATTACAGAATTACAGAGGAAGAGACAAATCTGAGTCTGAAGTGCTTGAACAGGGAATCACCACTTAGCTTGGCAGAATTTTGGGATATTTTCCATATGTTCACATACCTATTTTTTCTGACTGGAAAGTGAGAAAATACGCGTTGGTCTTAGGCTAAAGAAAGATATGATGAACCTAGGTTTGTGTCCAGAAACAAGTACTTAGAAATTCTTTTTCTCAGCTGCTGCAAAATGCTGCAGTCTTGTTTTTGCTCTCAGTGGAGAATTTCCACAATGCAAAACACAGATGTGCCACATCTAGGTCTGTTCTCATTCCATGTCCTTTCCTCAAAATAAAAAAATGCCAAGCAGAGGGAAGAACAGACAGAAGTGTAGTGTACAATGACAATATTCTCTGGCAGTGACTGGAAATTGCTTTGTAGTGAGGCAAGTCCTACCAGCTCAAGCTGTTGGTGTTCAAAACCACATAATCACGGAGGGATTATATGCGGTGCTTTTTATTAAAGAGCTCTGGGTGCCAGGGGTATATTCAACCCAAATCTGACTCCGAGCATACATCCAAAATGATCATGTTTTTATACTCTATTGTTATATAACTTTCATGTTAATTATTAAACTTATGTTGTTCTATTGTATACATAGATTTAGCCCCTCTCTGAATTTCCAACATAGTTTCTCATTATTCTTCTCATGGTTATATAATAATTATATTTAATTACTAAACAATTATCACATCCAACAATTATATAATTTATCATACTGCTTACGCAGGTGCAGTTGATCTGGGAAAGTACAAAGCTTAACATTTTAGATTCTATCTTTAACTTTTTCCAGGGCTCCACTATCAAAGCTGGCACAGAGCACAAAAACATTCTGTTCTCTCAGAATATGAGCTTAGGAAGCCCTTTTTTCCACAGCAGTGTAATATTTATAATGAGTTCCAGGTGACATTTTCTTCCTCCAAATCAATGGCTTTCAGATTTTATAGTATATTATAGGAGTATCACTTAGCAGTTACAGGTACATTGACATTCAGCTTTCAAAAGCGCCTGTGATACCTTAGCCTTGAACCACAACACTGCAAATGGGATTTAGCAGCATCTTTCCCTGAATCTTGAGCTGGGCAAATTAATCCTGGACGCGTCCCACATCCATTAGTCCTAGCATTTCTGTCAGCATCTCAGATTGTCAAGATTTGAGCTGTGCATCCTGCAAAGCAGCATTGTTAGGGCAATGGTTTTAGAATGCAGGCTGATGTTTTTGCAAGAAAAACTCATTTATTTGGAAGGAACTTAGTACATTTTCAGTCTGGGAAAGAAAGCAAGTTGCTAATGAAGGAGCTCAGGCTTGATACCAAAAAATCCTTGTTCTTTGCTAGGTTAACTCTTATCACATGAAGTTCTGTGCTCTTCCTCTGTGAAATTCTTTCAAGAGGGTAAACCAGAAAGCAATTTGATGACATGGACCCTCTTCAGATGAAACGTTCACAGACCTCCTTCTCCACTGGCAGATCCTACAACATACAAATGCTCCTTGATTTTTATCCTCAATAGATAACGCCTTTTTTGACAGGCTACCAATTCTTTGGGTTTGTGAACACAATGTTTTTTTCCTTTGTCTTGATTCCCCATATCTATTCAATTAGCCATGGCATCATATTTGTTTTGCTCTGTCTCCTCTACTGCGTAGGGTGTTTTTAAACTAATTGAATTGTATGTCATTTGCTCAGTTTCATCTCTAGATTTGGCTTAGCTATTGCTTCCTAAAGGCTGGAAGACATACCCAAATTCTGACAAAACTAATTTGATCCTTTACCAATGAAGTGAAAGTAGTTGGTTATAAGTCATCATTTTCATAAGGTGAAACTTTATAACCATGGTGAATAATATTTTCTAACAGTAAAGTCCTGTACTTGACCATAGGTCATTCTTATATTCCACCAGGGCAATGAAAGTAGAACTGAAAACACTACATTAGCATTCTCTGCAGGCCGTTTTCTCAACCCACCCTGTGCATGTTCAGCAGTAATGACCAACCCATGCAAACTCTGACACATGGCTGGCACCGTTGTTTCCATGCACCATGTAATACCCTGGCATCCTGCCTCTCACAGCCTGTATCTCATCATCTCCTTGATATTTACATTTCAAGACCAGAATTTTATTTTTTGAGCCAATTTGAACTCATAGTTGTTGCATCAAAGTACTGTTAATTCTCAAGTTTCTTCTCAGCTTAGTGGGTGTTAGCAAGTTTTAGCTATCTCTCTGTTTTAGTTGCATCTCTGTGTTCCAACTTCTATCATTGCTCTCAAGAAGGATTTATTTAAATCAATTAAGACTGCAAGACTTACTCCTTTGTTATTTTAGTAATTTTTACTTTTCAGTTGAAAACCAGTATGTTCCCTTTCCATATTAAGTAAAGCAGACCTTCAGTTTCTGTCTCAGGTCTCAAGTGAATATTAACTGAAGCTACCATTTCAGTCAGCCCCTCATAACTACCACATTTTAATTCTGCTGCAGCTCTTACCTGTCCTTTTTTTCCAGCCATCACATTTTTATGAGTCCTGTGGGAAGGCTCTTCTGTGGGTTGTCAGTCCATAGCTGCTCTGCCCTTTTTCAGGCACAAGTGAAAGAACTCTGCAAGTCTCCCAAGCTGTAACTTGCCCGTGTGTTGATGATATCCTTTCTTAGAGTTTCTCTATCCGAGAAGTGAAACATTTTAAAATCAGAGGTTCTGATTGAAACAGTACCTACTTTTGCAGTTGGTCTTCTCAGCTGTTCAAATGAGGTTCAAACAGAAGGGAAGGTCTCTCAGCAAAAGCCAAAGTGAATACCTGGGCTTTTCCTTCATTCCTCTAGAAGGAAATGAAAGGTGGAAAAGAAAATTTAGCTCTGTTGATCTTTTGAACTTGTTTTAATTCTTGGTGATCTCCTTCAGTGCCAAAACAATGCAATCTTTTGGATGCTTTTTTCACCAAGTTTCTGGACAGTGTGACTAAGGAGATCTGTAGGAGTAGGTGTTTAATTCAGCAGTTTCCAGCAACAAAGACTCCTTATGCTGTGAAACATTTAACCAGGCCCAGATAATTGAATTTTTTCCTCTCGCTATCACTTCTCTATGCCATATTTCCATTACATGGTTTGAGAAATGAAACAAACACTTAGCAAAAGTGAAATAAAACCTCCACATTCCCTTCTATATCTCAGTCTGACCCTCTGTAAAGTTTGGGGGTTTTTTCCTATTTAAAGCAAATTGCAATGTAAAGAAATTGCATGTGTGAAATCCTACATGTCTAAAAATTCAGGAACCTATGAAGTATTCACCAGATATGGGGAAAAATTGCTAGATTAAGTTACTCAAAATTTAAAGAATTCTTTGATCTGTGCATAAGAGGTTGTTTTGAGGGGAAAATGCAAAGTAGACTGTGAAACTGCAGACACTTCTTTCTAAAAACCTGCAATATAACTGTCATACATATTTGAATATCCCAGACAGAATTTATTCAGTGACCACATTTAGCATGACATGAAAGGCAAGGTACAAAGTTAGTGTCAGAAAAGAGGCTTGATCTGCAAATTTTGACAAATACCTCCAAGGCTAGTGAAAACTGTGCTTCATAAATGCTCTTGTTAGGAAGCAAAAGAAGAAAGAAACTGTAGATAATTAAACACAGGTATTATAACCAGAGTCACAGAAGGGTAAATCACTAACTAGAACAAGGTGTCTCTGCAATAAATGGATCAGTTCTCAAAGAAAAATGCTGAGCAATGCAGGATAAAAGGAAATAAATCACACAGTCCATAACAGCAGCAATAACAAGATAGGCTATCTAAAATTAAAAAAAAAGGCAAAACCAAAAAAACCCCTGCTGATGAAAACTGCAAAGAATTTGGTAGTGATGCTGAAGTATATGTTGGTTAGGATTCATTGTAGATATATAAGGAGATAACCTGCAATTAACTAATTTATTACAGGAGCACAATATAAGTATGAAGTAAAGTTATTACAGAGCATCCTTGGTTGGCTATGGAGATGTTGAAGGGCCTCAAGAAGAAGATATATAAGCATTGGCTGAGGTCGCTTGGCCTGTTCAGCCTGGAGAAGAGGAGACTCTTCAATGAGGGGAGACCTCACTGCAGTCTACAACTGCCTTGTGAGGGAAGAGGAGGGGAAGACACTGATCTCTTCTCTGTGATGCCCAGTGACAGGACTCTAGTAAATGGCATGAAGTTAAGTCAGGAGAGGTTTAGGTTGGATATCAGGAAAAAGTTTTTGACCACCAGGGTAGTTTGGCACTGGAACAGATTCCCTAGGGAAGTGCTCCAAACCCTATTTTTCATGGGGAAAAAAAACTGAGTAAGTTTTTATTTTAGTAAAGTTAAAAGACTATAATTTTGCCAGGAGCATGAGTTCAACAGGCAGATGATTTTCAAATTTGTCAGGGGTTCAATTAGTCCTAACTGTTACAGTAATAAATTCTCAAGGGGCTAAAGATGAAATAAGATTTCTGAGTTGTATTTTGCCTTTCACTTATGTGGAAGTAATTCCAGCTTTTCTGTATTTATTTATGTAAACTTGACAATTTTAAACATGCACTCTCAGGATCAGAAGAAAACGTACACTGTGAATTGGACAGTCTACTGCAGTCAGATAGACTCAGCCTCTAGAGCCTTCTTTTTTCTTGTACATTACCATTTTTACTACTATAAAGTTTTTCTCTAAATGGCCTACACTGACTATAAGGTGACAACAGATTTTAAATACCCAGCCCAGGCAATCAGAATAAATCTCATTTATGCAAAGTAACCTCTAGTATTTCCTTTTAACAATTGCAGCAGGGATCTCACTCCTTTGCCTCCCGTGCTACTTAGGCTAGTCAAAAGCACCCATGAAATGGAAACTCAGCACAAAAAAACCTCTTGCTGGAGGTATGAAAAACTGGAGTGCATGAAAAACAAAAACTAAATCCAACCCCCTTTTGGTGTTCTGCTGCATGTAACTAGCTCCTTTTGAAATAAAGCGGATAGTTACCAGACTGAGGTTTTTTTCCGATCTACTGAGAAATCTGTGTTTGGTGAGAATGATGTGATCAATGAACACACTGAAAAAAATCATCACTATTACTTACCAAGATAACTGTCTAAAATGTGGTACTTTAAACTTCATCGTAAGCCTTTTCATTTATGTTACTCAACTGTCACTTTAAAAGCTGCATTTACTTCCATGTCAAGGAAGTATAAGGGGAGTAAGTGCAGTAGAGTATCTGTTTAAGAATTGCAATTTGAGAGAATACATTCCTGACACAATTTAAATGCTTTACTTTCAAATAAATCCATGTGTTTCAGTTGATGTTTTCCTTACATTTCTATTAAAAGTTACTACCATAGGAGTACAGCATGAATATTGAACATTAAAGATATTAATGTCTGCAGCGGAGAGCCAGATGAGTGCTAAGTGCTGGAGCTAATGAATATATATTTTAGGGCAAAGTTGTGTTCTATGCAAAACCGCCTTTTTTTTTCTTTTGTAGAGAAAAATCAATATTTTCAGTCTCTTTTAGAAAATGTTTGCAAATGTTGCTGTATTTTCTGATGGCAGTCTTTATTTGTCACTGTTCATTGCATTGTTGTCCCATTTAGTCAAAATTTGCTGACTTAGTGCCTTATATATAATATCATGCTCTATCTTCCTTAATTAATGTGTAATGAGGCTTTTCCCTAGCCATCATCTCAGTAGCAATAAGTAAGTAAGTACGTAAGTCACTCACTCACAAAAAAAAAAAAAAAAACAACCAAGAAAAAAATAACCTGACCCAAAACCAAACCAAAAGAAAACATAAAGCCCCCACATGGGTTGGCATCAAAACAGTTTGATAACTGGGTGGATATAATTGGGATGTATTAGGAATAAGGTATGAGTGTTTGGAGTGAAGCTATGTGAATGGAGAGCACTGAAAAACTTATGCTGAGTAATATTTACAGAGATAAAACCTATGAAATCAACAAAGAAGTCCAAAGTAAATAGGTTGAGATGAGTCCTATTTTTGTCATAAATTATAAAATAAATTAGCAGAAAAGACTGTAATTTATTTTATTTATTTTTTCATCACACTGTATACTGAAAAATAAGCTGAAACTTGGTGTTGCAGTCAATACTGTACCTACAAAACCACCCAAACTGGAACTAAAATGTTCCATGAAAGATCCTTTGCAGAGAAGCAAACAGAAGATTTGAAATATTTTTCAGGTATGGTTGGGGGTCCTCAGCAGTGCAGAGAGAGCTAAGACAGAGTTGAGCTACAGGCTGTGGAAAGTGCCTGCAGAATGCCATGCCAGCATAGAAAAGCTTTTTTTCTCCTGACCTTGGGGGAAGGAGATGCGATGTGGCAGATGTCCTGCGCAGAGAGGAGCCTGCTGGAAGCTGCCAGACACCTGAACAGTGCATGATCACCGAATATAAGGACATTAAGAAAGTGTGTTGCTGACATGGCAATGTGTGATAGGTCACTTAGTGAAAGATACTGTATAAGGAAATACTGTGCTTGAAGAAGTGGATAAAACCATTTTTTCGCTTGTCTGAAAAAATGTCTCAGTATCCCTGCTGGTCTGAGTCCCTGCCTTGGTTGTTACACAGCATAGTTATAATAACTGTGTTATTTCAAAAGAAAATGTGATGATTTATAGTTGTACCACAGTCCAATACTCTCTGACTGGGTCCTTTTAGATATTCCACAGAAGGAAGGCTGTATTTAATGTAAAATTTATTTATTTGAAGATAATGTTACATGGGATTTCTGTTTTACTAGATAAATGAAATGAAACAATGAAATAAAATGTACTGAAAACACAATAAAAATGTTGGTTAATAACTCCATACATTATTCCATGCTGCATTGTGGTACATTTGTGGGTACAATTGCCTTTTCCCATCTCCTGTGAGCCTTCTTCCATATTAGGCTTTTATTTGTCAGTAACCAGTAACTGTACAGCTGGTACTGCAATTTTATTTTCCTACTGCTCTCTCTCACATTTTCTGGGAGGAAAAAAGGCAATGAGAATAGAATGCACAACTCAGGCCTGCAACTTACCAACAGGAGAAAGAGAGAGAAAAGGAGGTAAAATGGAAAGACTATATTCTTTAGTAATATGTATTTCAGCGGAATTTAGTTTAAGTAAGGCTGTTCCCCGTGTTTTGTGTTCAAGGACTGTTGTGTTGGTTCAGATCATGGGCCAAAGACTTGCCTTGAGTAGTGTCCTGCAAAGACTGCTCTCTAAGTTTTGCTACAAGGTAATGCATCTGCTGGTATTCCTTCTCAGGAATCAGTAATTTTATGACATCTCAAGCCAAGTGATCACATTCATTAGTCCCCATGGACTTTTGTTCCACTAATTCACCTAATCATTTTTTTTTCAAATTAATTTGTACTTTTGGTGTTAATGACCTTCTGTGGAAATTAATTTCCCAGTCTGATGTTAAGCACACTGTGAAAAAGCATATCCCCTTCAAAAAAAGGCCAGGAAAATGTTGCCTGCTCATTTCAGTGGGAGCCTGCCAGGTTGTTTTGGTGCTAAAATGAGTAATGAATAGTCTATACTTGCCTTCTCTTTACCATACCTGATTCTGCAGGGATGTAAATAGTATTGCTCTTATCCTTCCTTCATTTTTCAGGTTTTACAGTTCCTTTTCCTCTAAAAATAATGGCATAACTTCAGCCATAATTGTTAATCTTCTCTGCATTTTTGCGCTTCAGTATTTTGAAAAAGGCTTAAAATGCACCTAGTGTTCAAGATGTGGCAGTACAATAGTGATATTTTCTGGTCTATTCTTCCCTAACATTTCCTAGATTTTTGGACTGAACCGCTCACCATTCCTGACAAAATTGTGCTATAACGAGTAGTTCTCAGCTGACAAACCAGAGTCCCAGGTACTTTTCCTTTTGTTCATCATTGTGCATTTTTCATTTCGGCATGTCCTCTATCCCACTGTCTCCTCGCGACCTAATTTCTAGAAACATCTGCAGGGATCTTAGTTTTGTCTTTGGAAACTTTTCAAGCAGCAGCCACCTTAATCCCTGTACTGGGTGCAAGTGCCCAGGTGCTGGTGGCGAGTGGCTTCAGAGCCACGTCCGAAAGGGGAGAGTGAGACTGCTGTGTGCTGTTTCAGTTGGCACCAGTGTGTTGCAGCTTGAATTGCTGCTAGTAAGGTCCAGGGTAAAGAAACAAAAAGGGCCTTTGCATAATATTCACAGATGTTTAATTCAGCTGTGGTGAGATCTTCAGGTCCCAGACATCCACACATTCGGAGTGCAGCTATTCAGAGGGTCCAGCTCTCTCCCTCCAGGGGCCCCCGGGGCTGACCTTGGTCCTCGGGCGGTACAAAGGTGAGGCCCAATCAGGGAAAAGGGAGGGAGTGGCTCAGGAGCACCTATGTTCAGGCATAGGAATAGGGAAAGGAGCAAATGGGGTGTAACTTAGGCGAAGCCCCTCCAGGGCCTCCACACCAGTGGATCCCTTTTTAGGCCATGTCTGAATCCTTCAGCCAGAGCAGTCATGCCTTTGTGCAAAAATATTTAAGGACGCGAAAGGAACAGTGAGGAAACAGAGGAGGAGGAAAGAAAGCAGGAGTGAGAAACAATGGTGGGATCACTGTGGTAACAGAAGAAGGAGGTGCTTCCCCAAAGAGACTGTAGCTTCCAGAGGACCCACAACAGCATGGAGAAAAACTATGAAAATAAGGAGCAGTAGTGAAGACAATCCTGACCTCAAACACTGTGCCAGTCAACAGCCTCATTGTAGGGAAAATGTGTAGCCTGTGATGCTATCAGGAGCCAGGAATCTGCAGTGAAAGTGAGCATGGGAGTGTGGGGGAGCTGTTTTTCTCCATATGTGTTTTTTGCTTTGTTTTTTTTGCCCTAAATGATCTTACTCACTTTTGAGAGAGGATTTTGAAATACCAGAGACAGGTGGCTTAGCAACCAGGAAACACCCTGTTGTGAAAAATTGCATTTTCAGCTTTATTATGACTCCTAATCTGTTGTTAATAAGAGAATTATTTATCCATCTTTTTATCCTAAGAAAGTGTGCTGGGGTGACTTTATGCTGGTATTCCCATCATCTGTCTTTTTGCTCAGAAATGGGTCCTGCGGCTTTAAGCTTGACCCACAAAGAGAGAGACAGGGGAGCGGTGGAATATTTTCGTAGTTTGTATTCAAGACATAGAGAGATAAAGAGTGCAGCGCTCTCCAAGTTCTCGGCTTTTGCAGAGGGAGAGACAGGGAGATTTTCTTGGCTTTTTTTCACTGGTTTTCCTCATTAGCTATGGTGAGGAAGGTTTTCCCAGGACTGTGTCTGTTTTTCTGGAAGTGTTCGGCTTCTCTCCAGTCCGGAACATCAGGACAATTGCCTGGGGGCGTCCTCCAAGATGCTCTGTGGCCTGGACACTGGGTCCGAGCCTGGGGGGATTGAGAGAGGCTGAAGAGACTGACACATACTCACAGAGGACTCTCGGAACTACAGGACTCTCTCTGAATTTGCCATCTCTTCAGAGCAATGGTCTTATGCCATCTGTTTCATTGTTTACTATGATTCTTTTTTTTCCCATGCTTGTGAATACTTTGCTTGTTAAACAAACAGGTTTTTTACACTTTTCTCCAAGGAGATTTTTCTCCCGACCGGTTGGGGGAGGAGCCGCTGGAATTCATTTTTTAGAGACCCCTTAAGGAAATTTCCGTCTAAATTTTGTTCCAAAGCAGGACAGAAAAGCCGCTGGAATTCATTTTTTAGAGACCCCTTAAGGAAATTTCCGTCTAAATTTTGTTCCAAAGCAGGACAGAAAGGTAAGTTTTTCTTAACTGTCTTTAGTGATGGATATGTTAAAATTGGCTTTATTATGGGAATAGCACATTATTCTGCTTTTGCTTTATTGCAACCATTTATATTTTTTTGTTATAATTTCAAACCACTTCCCTAGTAAATAAACCAGAGTCAACAATTCTCTACAATACTCTGAAAGGCCTTTTTAAGTTTGGTGAAATATAGCTTTGTTTCTGATCTTATGCTGAGGCTTCAGGAAACTAGAAATTATGGCTACTAATTTTGCAGTTCCATGTTTGAGTTTCTTTCTTACTTTTGACTCTTCCACTTTGGATGCTGAGAATTTTTTACTGTGTATTTCATTGAATAGATTGATTTCATTAATTTCATTAATTTGATGGCACTGATTAGATGTTCTTTTTAGGATAATATATTAGAGTCTTTCCTCAGAAAAATGGTTCCAAGGTGAGAACTTGTGAGGCAGCTCTCTAGATGATTCCCGTGCAGAAGAGATTTTAGATATCCTATCCCTTCATTCTGATGCCAGTGCGTTTTGTCCATTTAGCAGTCCCTTCTCTAATGCAGTATAATGTCAGTGTGAGAAACACTAAGTTAGACCGCGTACCATGAAACATCCAAGAATGCAAAAATGTCTGTCAGCAGCACACTTTGCAGGTCACAGCCCATCCTTGGTTATGTGGTTGATCAGTTCTTTTTTTTCACTATAAAGCTGGGGAAACATGTTCTGCACTCCTGATTTCCACAGTTTTTAGCTTTCAAGAAAAGAAATGTAGTCCTGCATTCTTTGAAGGACAGAGATGAAAAATCCTACTCTTTGTCCATGGAGAAATAATAGTGATGTTTTCAAAAACGTACAAGCACAGAGCTTGCTAGATGCCCCACTACACAAAGATAACAGGTAAGCCTAAAATAAAATGATCCCATGGTCTGGGCTCAAATTACTGGCTCAGAGTGTTGGAGTACACCTGATATTTTAAAGTGGACCTGAACTTGCTGACTGATTTATCAAATCTGCCTAAATCTAATCAGACAGGCCTAAAGAGAGTGGTAAGCACCATTCCCAGTGACTCTATATTTATCAAAAAGAAGTGTAGCAGTCTTACACCCAGCCCAGGCTTCTCTATGCATGCAGAGTTGGTAAGGCAGGTAAACCCAAAAAAAATTAAATGAGAAAGGGGCAACTAAAACAATCTGGCATGAATAAACCTGCTCTAGAACTTTATATTAAATTCACAAGGCAGGCTTACAGAGAAGTGTCAATACTAAATTGTCATTTACTACATTCAGATCAGGATCCTTTACCATCTAAATAGGAGATGGAGACCATCTGCTCTTCGTGTGCACAATACATACACAGTGTATGTACTTTTAAAAGATCTTAGAACCTAGTAATGACTTCATTTTACCTGAAGAGCACATTATTTACATACAAAAGCTACATTGAAAACAAGCAGTTGATGTAAAGGTACTCCAGCTAGAACCCACAATAAAAAATTACTAGTTCTGCTGTGGACTCTGTTAAAAACTCTAAGAATCAAAATTGTAAGAAGATAAGAACATCCATGATATTAAATAAAGGATTATCCTTATTTGTGAGGAATCAGAGAAAAGTATTTACAGTGTTAACTTTTAAGATAGTCATAAAATAATATTTGGTACACTAGTGCTTCAAAAAACATAAGCAAATCTCTTGTCCATATATAAGGTCACATCTGGTCTGTTTCTAGCTTGAAAGATATGTGACTTGGTGATTATCTGAACATGTATATACAAAATTACATATTAATTTATATGTGTATAGATACACATTGCTTCTTCATTCTACCCCCCCCCCCAAAAAAAAAAGGTACTGGATCCAAAATGAAAAAAGATACCTCATGACTATGACTCCTTGCAGTCATTTAAAGGGAGAAGAAATGGCTATCTTTTTATGGATCTGCAATTTTGGACAAATGCTTTCTTTTTTCAGTTTGAATTTAGGCATGCTAATTTAACCCATAAATTGCAAGGGAAAACATTCTTCTTTCAGTAAAAGCTTTGAGTGATTATCTTAAACCCAGCTAGCTTTGAGTTGCTTCATATAAAGGAATCTTACTTTTGAAGCTGTCACCATGCTTTCAGATTCCAAAAACAAGGCAGGTAAGACCATCATTTCTTGCAGAATTATGATATATGCAGGAATTTCCTAAAGTAAGTTTAAACATTCCCCCTGGTTAAAAAGCTGACATCATTCTCACTCCAATACTACCCATTTTTAGCATTAAATAATGCTTTAATTTTTTTGTAAAGCTCATTACAATCTCCCAGGCTATGCTCAAACTTGATTCCATTCTTTTTCTAAAAGGAGGACAATTTTACCATTTTCTATTTTATTACTTCCTTGCTGATTTTCACATCTTCACAAGTTAAATTTTAAAGCAGTGATTCCAAAGCTTACAGAAAACAAAGCTGAAGAAATTAAGCCTTACTCAGAGCTGAAAAAAAAAATCAGTTTACTTAAAGACGAGAATTTACTGACCAATTTAGTTAAAGACAGATAAAGATATTTAGTTAAAATTATTTAAAAGTACAAGAAGAAAAGGAAAGTAGCAATTCATCTTAAATTAGAATAGATCCTTTTTGAAAAAAAAAATATGCAAAGTAACAAAATTTAATACAAAAAGGCTTTTAATAATATTTTTAAATAAAATAATTTCAAAGTAAAGCATAGTAACTACTTTCTTACTAAATCAGCCATTATTTCAATATCTGAAGCCTAAGCAAATTAAAACATTGGATTGTATTGTTCCACTAAATATAAAGCAATGCTTTACACTGACGAATTTGCTTAAGTGTGATGGCATATCTCTCTGTCTATTTTAAAAGTAGATTAAAGCCATTTTCAGTGTTCCGGTGCTGAATCATAGACCACTTCAGGAAGGTAATGATGTATATAAAATAAATGCACTGTTATAATGGCTATTAATGTATTATCATACATTAATCCAAGTAGGCTATTATGTCCATCTTAGTTTTAATGTGTGACCCACTAAACTTCTTTTTCAGAACTATACCACCTATTTTGATGTAAGCTGTCAATGTAATGTTAGTAGAAAAACACCTTAAAATAAGTTGAAAACAAAACCCAAATACAATTACAATGCGTTTCAAGTCTCCTGTAAGAAGAGTTTTGGAATCTGTCTGCTTGGAAAGTTTTAAATTTAAATAGAGATAAATTCAGAGAATTATCATGGAGCAGATTCCTTGAGGGAAAGCATTGTTTTGGGCAGCATTTTCTAGATAACATTGCATAGTGTAGGGTAAACTATGGCAGCAGTCCATTGAAAGGTGTCTTTCATGCTTAATTTGACATTTGAGAAATTGTCCTCTGCTGATCAATTGTTAACTGAGATCTATAGGTCTAGCAGACAGAAACATTTTTCCACTGAGCATCCTTTCCTGGTGTAATCCTTCCTGAGAAGCATCTAAAGAAGCTGTAATTACAGTAAAAGTGTTCATTTAAATAACTGTCCAAAATGATGATTCTGAGCCTGGTCTCTTGATCATTCTTGGACAGGCTTTGCCTCCTTCAGTGGAGCCTCTGAGAGCCTCTGGGCTGGGAAAACTGAGCTTTGCTTAAAGACAACCTCATCCAACAATGGCTGAATTTATTTGAAGTAGATCAGTTTCAGTAACAGAAATCCCACAAGAGCCACCCAAGAGAGGTGACCAATACGTTAATCAGAAGTTATTTGTGATTCATATACCATAAATGTATCTTCAGCCATTCTTTCATAGAACAGAGGGAGAACTGTAATTTTATGTGGTGCTTTGTAGTTTGATTTTGATAGTGAAGTACCAACTTTCACACAACACTTCCTATTTAAAGACCTCACTCTGATAGTGACATCTGGACTGAATTTCCTCCTTCCCTTGAGGAGATGAAAAGGAAAATCCTGGTGTTTGCAACAATGCTCTGACAGTGTTACTCTGAAAAAAATCTTTGAAACTGTCATCACACAGAAATTTTTATACCAAAGTGAAAAGAGGATGTGGCCAAAAGCCTCAAAGGAGCTCAGTATTGTCTAGGGCGCACATAAGTTTTTACTTTGATACCTTCACTTTGCCTAAAATTTCCACTTCTGCAAATTTTCCTGGATTTGGTTGTATTGTTGGTGACTTGAACTGAACATTTCACATAGTGATAAGTGGGTTTCTTATGTATGAAACATTCTGGGTACATTTTAGCTTCACTTCTTGTCACCGAGAATGAGGCCTTTGCCGGGGATGAGCCATTTATCAGTGAGGGGAGACTCAGTGTAGCAGATAGGGCCTGGCGTTCGGAAGATCTCGTGATGTTACGGGAAGACAGGGCCCCTGCCCCCTTAGATAAGAAAATTAACATAGGAATGTAGCCCCCTAAACCGGATTCCAGTAACTTTCCACTTGCCCAGGTAACTTTCCATCCCCTACTAACCATAGATGGTAAAGACAGACCCCCACCTGACGTAGAAGCCCCCTAGACTATAAAACCCCACGGGAAGAGAGAATAAAGGCCTTTGATCCTCCACCATATTGGTGTCCGCGTGTTTCTTAGGCCCGAGCGACCCTGGGGAAATGGGTCGCCGTGCTGTTTCCTGAAACCAGGCCGCCTGCCTTGTATCAGAAGGCAACATTCTGGTGCCGAAAACCCGGGAAGCCGATCAGCGCCCGGGGAACGGGGATTCGCCTGGACAGGAAGCAGCGGCTGCCAGCGGCCGGTTCTGACTGCAGCGTGGGGAGACGTCCCCGGACCAGCAAGGAACATGGAATCCTATGCAAAGGTCGTATCAGATATGCATGCACAGTTTAGGATAGAATGTAAAATTAAGTGTGAGCTCAGGAATTCTAATCTTGCTATTGCAAGGCTCCTAGAGCTCGGGACGATCGAACGTCCGGTAAATATATTATATTCGGAAGTGCAGGAGAAGCGCACTGCCGCCTTAGCAGAGGATACTAAGTCCTCAGGCAGTGGTAAAAGCCTCAAAGCGTGGGGGAAAGGAGAAGAGGCCCTACGCAAGGCATTAGAAGAACAGGAGACGTGGAAAGTCGCGCATATACGTTTATTTCTTGCAGTAAAGCGGGGGGCGGGGGCCGCGACGCACACAGTGTCTGAGAGCGATCGGATTGAATGCGGGAATATGCCGGGGCCGGGAGCGTTCCACCCCTTCCCGAGCCTGAGCCCAGACCCCCCAGAGCCCCCAGGGGACCCCCCGGAGCCCCCATGGGACCCCCCGACCCTCTCGTGGAGCCCGCCGGGTCCCAGCCCCCCCGCGGAACCTCCCGAAAAATCCGCGGTTTCTCTATGCGTCCCTTCCCCGCCGGCCACCAGTCCAGCGCGGCAGGCAGAGCGGCACGCGCAGTTCTTCTACCGGGGACAGGCAGAGGGGGCGCGGAGTGCGGCCAGATTGTCAGACCCCGCCGGGACCGGCGGGGACTCGCCGCCGCCGTATGGGTTTGAAGATGGCGCCGAACCACATGGCAAGGGCGGAAGGGAAGAGGCGGGGGGCGGAGATGCAGTCAGTCTGCTTGACAACACATGCACGGGCGAGGGGAGAGAAGGGGCGGCCCCTGCAGTGGAGCGGGAGACCAATCAGAGCGTTCTATTCAAATTAGGTCCTTATAGGGCAAGGACCTCTCCCAGCAGCAGGCGGGGGGAGCGCAGGGAGAAGGAACGGCACCACCCCCGAAGGGAGGAGCTGGGTCGGACCGAGCCTGGCTGGGATTCGGAAACCGAGAGAGCAGAATTAATACGGTTTCGAGCGAAACCGAATAAAGCTTTAAACAATATCGGGAAACGGTCGCAACACGGGCTCACCGATTGGGGAAAAGTAAAAGCAACGTGTAGAAGCCAAACACTGGCAGCCTCCATGAACGCTTTCCCGGTGGGGGTTGCCGGAGCGCAGGGAAACCAACGGGGGGCATATACCCCAGTTAACCCAGGGGAAGTCAAAGCGATTTCAGAAAGAGGGGTCGATTCAGCTGTAGTACCCACGTTTGTGGACGACCTTTCTAACAATAATGATCTGCTCACTTTTGATATTACGCGAATAAGCCGCATGCTTTTTGATGGGGCAGGGCGGATTCTATTTAAACAGGGGTGGCGGGACGACCACGTTAGCCCAGGCTTCTGGGGAAAGGCAGCAACTCAGCGAGCTGTCCCCAGCCGGCACAGCTTTCCCTGGCAGCATCCTTGCTCCGAGCACGCCCGAGAGGGATTGTAGGAGCTGCGGGAAGACACCCCGATGCAGCGGCCCAGCCACAGCAACCCCCAGGGGGGCAGGACACCCTCGTGCCCTGTGCCCTCACAGGGAGCGGTCAATTTTGCATCCCCGCTTACGGTGCAATGGCAGAGCGGTCGGACCAAACAAAGTGATTAAAAGCGTGCCGAAAGGGAAAAACGCAACCTACCCTAAAACCCTACCCACTAGAGTTAGCAAAGTCCCAACCGGCCATGCGGAGGTCTTTCAGACAGACCACGCAGCCAGATCGGACTCAGACCCAATACTTCGTATGTTAGAAGCTACCTTTATATCCCTGAATGAATCCAACCCTAACCTAACCGAATCCTGCTGGCTTTGCTACGATGTCAAACCTCCCTTTTATGAAGGAATTGCTTTAAACACTCCCTTCAGTTACTCCACAGCCGATGCCCCTCACCAGTGCAGATGGGAAACCCCTCGCAAAGGGATCACCCTGAGCCAGGTCACAGGCCAGGGCAGATGCTTTGGCAATGCAACACTAGCTAGGCGGAGAGGCAACGTCTGCACCAAAGTTGTCAAGCCTAACAGGAAAAACAATAAGTGGGTAGTCCCATGCGCACCTGGGATGTGGGTTTGCCAGCGATCTGGAGTGAGTCCCTGTGTGTCTCTTGCCAAATTTGATTACTCTAACGACTTTTGTGTCCAAGTTCTGATTGTTCCTAGGGTCCTGTACCACTCAGACGAAGAGGTGTACCACCTTTTTGAGGAACCCAGCCGGCTCCACAAAAGAGAAATAATAACAGGTGTAACTATCGCAATGCTGCTCGGTTTAGGAGCGGCGGGAACGGCAACAGGTGTCTCAGCCCTAGCGACACAGCACCAAGGACTGTCCCAGCTGCAAATGACCATCGACGAGGACCTGCAAAGGATCGAGAAATCCATCTCCTTCCTGGAGAAGTCAGTCTCCTCTCTCTCGGAAGTGGTCTTGCAGAACAGGCGAGGTCTGGACCTCCTGTTCATGCAGCAAGGAGGCCTGTGTGCCGCCTTGAGAGAGGAGTGCTGCTTCTATGCAGACCACACAGGAGTCGTGAGAGACTCCATGGCAGAACTCCGAAACAGACTGGCTCAGAGGCAGAAGGACAGAGAAGCCCAACAGGGCTGGTTCGAGTCCTGGTTCAATCAATCACCATGGCTAACCACTCTGATTTCTACCCTAATAGGTCCACTGGCATTGCTACTTCTAGCGGTTACCTTCGGACCTTGCCTGCTGAACAAGCTGGTCTCATTCGTTCAGGCCCGCCTGGAACGAGCCAACATCCTGTTCATTGGGCGGCGAATCCAACCAGGGAACACTGCCAGCCACAAGTTCTAACCTTGACTGGCGAAAGCTTACTCAGATTTACCAAACCCCATTTTCCTTATCGAACTACAACCTTATACCTCATTTCAGTGTATGATTACCTCATTCATTTGTGAAAAAGGGGGGGGAGATGTAGCAGGTAGGGCCTGGCGTTCGGAAGATCTCGTGATGTTACGGGAAGACAGGGCCCCTGCCCCCTTAGATAAGAAAATTAACATAGGAATGTAGCCCCCTAAACCGGATTCCAGTAACTTTCCACTTGCCCAGGTAACTTTCCATCCCCTACTAACCATAGATGGTAAAGACAGACCCCCACCTGACGTAGAAGCCCCCTAGACTGTAAAACCCCACGGGAAGAGAGAATAAAGGCCTTTGATCCTCCACCATATTGGTGTCCGCGTGTTTCTTAGGCCCGAGCGACCCTGGGGAAATGGGTCGCCGTGCTGTTTCCTGAAACCAGGCCGCCTGCCTTGTATCAGAAGGCAACAACTCAGACACTCAATATGAGTGATAAGCAAAATTCCGTTTATTGAAGAGAGCATCAGACACTTATACAGCGAGTAATAAGCTTATGAATATTCTGTAAGCTAAGCAATCTATTGGTTAAGCTATACTATCAACTCTTCCTCATTCCTTTGGGGTTACATCTCTCTTTTCTCATGTCTCTTTCACTGTTTGTTATCCTACCACAGCTAGGCCCAAGGACACTGCTATCTGTGCAGGTGCAGGACTTGGAATTAGCCATGGTTTTGTACTTTTCCATTTTCTAGCAGCTAAATTCCCAACAACTTCTGACCCTGAACAGGTTTTGTCTCACTGAAGTCTATGAAATGCACTAGACTTAAAAGTGGCAAGTATTAGGCAGATTTTGATGCTCAGTTGTCAATAAATTGTAAATAAGAGAATTTCTACTGCTCAGTCTGGAGATAGAAACCACGGACATGAATGACCTTTGGTTGTAGAACAGTTGTAGAACAGCTTCCGAAGTTGTTCTTATGGAAGAGCTTAATACATTTAAATTGAACTTAAAGTTCTACATTAAAATATTTGGTTATCAAGCTTGATAATACTGCAGTTCCACAAGGTAGGCAAACCGCTCTTGGAATGTTTTTTCAAGGTCCAAAGTTAATTTTAAAAAAAGATTAACAGGCAGACTTTACCTTATTTTATATTGAAGATTCACATTGTATTCCATCTGGTTCATGGTTTCCACTAAGGAAAAATCTCTAGTGAGCCAAACACACAATGAATGACAAACGAATAACTAAGGTAAATAGTTTGTCAATTATATTAACTTTTGTTTGGCTTTTTTTTCCTTTTATAAAAAGGTTGAACTCTAGTTCATATTTTCAAACTTTCTAACTTCAAATGCTTTTAAACTAATGTTTGGTTTAACCCCAGTCAGCAATCAAATACCACACAGCCACTCATCTGCTTGCCCTCAGTGAGGAGGGGAGTCAGAAGATGAAAAGCATGATAATAAAACAAATAAAATTAATAACAACAACAGCAACAATTGAAACAACAATAATAACAATTGTAATGATAAGAAATGAAGAGAGGGAGGAATAAAACCCCAGAGAAAGAAGTGATTCACAATACAGTTGCTCCACATGCACTCAATTATGCCCAGCCCAACCCTGGGCAGTGCTCGCCCTCTCTCAGCCAACTGCCCCTAGTTTATGTGCTGGGCATGATGTTAGGAATGACCCATTCAGGTCACCCGATCTGGCCATGCTCCCTCCCAGCTTGTTGTGTAGCTCCTCATTGGCAGAGCACTGATAAGTCCTTAACTTAGAGTAAGCATTGCTTAGCAAGAGCCAAAACATCAGTTCATTATCAACATCACCTCACACTGAATCCAAAGAACAACACCTCACCAGCTACTGGGAAGAAAATTTACTCTATCGCAGCTGAGACCAGAACAAGCAACATCCAAGAATTTCTTCCTTGTTAAAATTTTTCCAAGTATTATTTAAATTATAATAAGTTACATTTTATTCCTTGTAGAGCTACACAGACGTGTAATATATTTTTACTCTAATACATCTGTTCAGGTATTCTTAATTTATTTTTTTTCATAGACTTTCAAGTAGAAAGTCTTTTAATTTCTCTGATTGTTTATTTTCCAAAAATTACTACTTGTATAGAATCTATCAGATAATGATACACTAAAAATGTTAATTTAAGAGTTCTCCAAGCCTTTAATTCTCAGGCTTTCTCTAGTAACTGTGCTACTTTGTAAATGCAAAGACATAAATCTGGTATACAAAGAGTATCAGCAGTGCCATGTGGCTGTACTTGTCAGTTGAAACGATAGCTACAGACTATAGCTAGAAAAAAATTGTCCTAGCAATTTCTCTTAGTCTAGTGCTTGCTTAGTTTATAGAGTAGTGAATATATTTATCTAATAAAATTCCTGCTGATTAATGCAGAACTTACCAAGATAATTTTTAATGAAAATTATCACAGGACGAGGACATACTTTTTTTTAACCTAAGTTTTAATATCTTAAAGGAGTATCTTAACTGTCACATTTCTCATTGTATTACTTGAGAGCAGGGGAGGATGTCAATATTTTATGTTTAAAATCCAATTAATTCAGCAATTACTCTTTAATATCTGAAGAATTCTCTGGAAGTGGAAAGCTATTCCTACTTGCAATTTTCCAAGCCAACATCCTCTTTAACAGATTTCCCTCTAATGAGATTTTAATTTTTTTAAATTTTTTTTTTCTTTTCATGTTTCATTATGGTATTAGAAGCAGATTTTTATTTCACAAAGGCAAGATTTTCTATATGCATTAAAACTATACATGCATGGAGAGTGAGATGTGCTTAGCCACTTATAGTCTTTCATTATTTCTTTTCTAGTTTTAAGCCCATTGACCAATCAGCAAGTGTATATTGTCTTGGTAACACAATACTACTAACTGAAGAGACCACCACTTAGAAAACAGCTAGGGCCCAAACTTAATTGTTGGAAGATTTAAGCAGCAGAATGAAAAGCTTATGCTAGGATTAAATTGCTGAAGACCAAAAATGTAAATGAGAACCAATCAAGTTTCCTCTCACCATTACCTCTTCATAAATATAAAGAAATTATCTAGTTATTTAGCACTATTGGTTTAGGAAGGCTAAATGCAAACTTATACATTTGGGTCTTGGGCAGAATCTTGGAATGCTTGTTTCCTTGCTGTGTCACAGACTTTTGCAGAAGTCAGTTCCTCCAAAGACAATTTATTTGGCTGTCACTGATCACAATATCAAACATCAGTTTCATAGAAACAGCGATGAATTGCAAAACACCATGATGGTGCATAGTGGTGTTAAATCTGCCACAGATTGGCTGGTGCATGAATGGCAGGGTTGGGGGGGGCAGTGGAACACTGGTGAAGCATGTATAAATGTTAGGAAAAAAGGATTTTTTGGTTTTACACCTCAGATTGATCAGAACATATGAAGAACTATACATGTCCACACTCCTGAATTAAACTTTAAGATCAGGAAAGAAGGCAAAGTAATTGTATTCAACATCACAACACAGCATGATTTTCCATTTTGAGGAACATGCAACTGGGGAACATATTTAGAAACATACCCTCCCCCCCCCTCCAAAAAAAAGCTCTGTGTAAAATTGCATCTATGAAACTAGTGAATTAACCTCACGTCTAAAAAGGCAACACACAAGCTTTAGCATGCATTTTCAAGCAGGGACTGTTAGGAGTCCTAAACACAGCACTGTTTATTTTTGTTCAGTTAAAAGGCTAGTAACAAAAGTCACCTGCAGCTGAAGCAATTGTACTGTACCAGCTGTGGTGTCTCTGGGAACTGTGACAAAATCCATCCACCCTGCCTCTGTTTCCCTGTGTGATAGCCCAGATCTTCTGGGAAGATTGTCAGATTCTCAAAACAAAATGCTGCAAGGAGCTAACTGATTCTCCTGAGAGGAAAAGTGAATAATCATTTGTTATAGTAACTTACCTCTTTTATCAAATTATAATATTTATAATTAAAATAAACATTTATTCCTTCTTGGCTCTACTTTCAACAACCTCCTTATTGGTCTGTCCTTAGCTGCAACAGACTAACTCAAAATGTCCATCTTCCTCTTATCAAAAAATAAATCTTTAACCAAATCTGGCTAGGACTGTTGTCTGATATGAAATCTCAAGAACTGAATATTTGGTTCAATTAATTGGAAAACAATGGTGTCGTTTCCTTTCTATGATTATAGGTGTTTCTGTAATTCCAGGGACAATTCTCTGTGGGGGAGGAAATTTTGCACCATTGTGTGCTGTTAAAAAGTGACTAATAATAGTAGTGTTCCAATTAGTGTTCTGCTCCTATATATTTAAGGATATGCTGGAAGCTCACTTGCTACAGTAGTTAACTAGTTACCAGATGACCATTACTGAGGCCAGTTGCCACAGAGCAACCTCTGTCCACACTGTTAAACTCCTTAAAAAGCTGCCACAGCTGCCCCCTAGACTTGTTGTCCTACCCCACACTAACTTTTAATGCATACACTTAAAGATGAGAGAAAGCCCTAATTGACACAGACCCCCAAAAACAAAAAAAAAAAGAAATATAAACTAGAAGAAATAATGGCAGTGTTTCTCTAATTACTTAGTAGTAGATAGGATTGAATTCAATTGCCGAGGAGTTTACCTTCTCCGTATTGTACAATACAATATAACTGTATTGTCTTCTGTATTTTAAACCCTGCTACATCTCCCCAAGAAGATCTGCCTGCTTTGGAGAGAATACATTTTCAAATTTTATGGGTCTAAATTGTAATGCATGAGCATTTCTTCATGTACATCAGACCCTTTAATGCGCACATGGCAGCACCTAAATTAGATTTGTTCTCTGAAAGGTAATGCCTGAAGGTTTTTCCTTTGAGAGGTAATGCCTTAAATACCTTTATGATATCTTTCATATTCTCAATGACTAATTAAATCCTTTATGTTTTGCAGTGTCAGAGATTACAGACCCTCTAAGAAATGATTTAACATCATCTTCTAGGATAAAGAAGCTGTCACTAATGCTTGTTGTCTCAGTAAGCAGTCCAAAATAACTTTGTAAACAAATAATGAAATAGTGGTCATTTTTGTTCTTCAGAACTTCTGTCTCTTCTGCTTCACAGAAGCAGCTGGAGCTGTAGGACAACAGGAAATAAAAAAACTGCCAGTATCAGCACAGCAGCTGCTGGCATTCTACAAGTTTTCTAGGAGTACCTGTTAGAAGAAAATTTTCTGAAGGCAGCAAAAGAGAAGAACAGAATTTATTGCTACTCTTAGGACTGAAAGAAGAACTTGGGTATACTTTAAATGAGGATTTCTACATTGAATTGACTGGTGGTTGTTCGCTACAAATGCACTCTGTAGGTACCAGAAGCAATGATAAACTGTAACCAGGATAAAGTAGACCAAGTAGCTAGTATGGGCAACTGAGTAGCTGCTGAAAAATGTACCCGTCTTTTTGTACCTCTCACCAGACTGAAGCTCAGACTTCACGTTTGTACTGCATACTTGCAGAATTCAGGGTTTTAACTCAAGTAATTGCCTACTTATAAGAAGACAAAGTTCTTAGCTGTGACAGTTTCCTACCATCTATAAGATTATAGACGGGAATAATCTTTGCCCCTGGAACATGGGAATGACCTTGGTCCATGTGTATTCTGAAAGACAGTGCTGCAACTGGGTTATGGTTACCAGATGCATCAACATTTCTTGGGAAATAACAGTGAGCAGCTTTAAGTAAAGGGTTTGATTTTTGTGTTAGTACCAAGTCAAAGCTAACATTATACATATGATGATCTCCCCTCTAGTATTAGCTACAACCCATATCTCATACAATAGTGGAAAAGGACTTTTACATTTTACATTTATATTGTTGCAAAATTGAGTGGATATTTTATATATTACACAAAAATATATTAAAACTACTTTTGGCACCTATGCCCTACGATAAAGATAATTTGAATTCCAGAAGGGAAACAAACTCCTCTGTGGGAACAGATATATAGTAATTAATGAACTATGTCAGGGTTCATGTCAAGTAACAGAAATTGCTAACAGATGAATAGAGAAATTTTATCTTAAAATTAAAATGTGTAATCCTAACTGCCATCTAATAGGACTTTGTTCATAACCAGAAGTCTACATATTCCAGCAATCAGAAGACCAGATGAATAATCCTTAAACTTGTTCTTTGGCTTCCAGGCAGGTGTCACACTGCAATCTATCAGAGAAAAACACTAATAAGCTCTGAATAAGTCAATAAATACAGAACCAGATTGGCAAGAGTATACTTATTCTCACTTCACCATCCTTCATATATACTTCATTCAAAATTATTTGTGTAAATGGTGTAAAAAAGCTGTAAAGTATTTACATAAGTGCTATAAAAAGGTTGTAAAAAAGGCTCTAAAAAGAATTCTTGAAATCATACTGAAAGAATTGAAATGGGCTATATTTTGTGTTGCCCTCTTATTCATGAGCCATATTAACCATCTGTCACATATGCAATACTGAGCAGGCCAATACCATCCTAAAGTCACAAGAACTGATTTTCAATATCTAAGAAAAGAAACAGAATAGCAAAAACAATCATAACTTGTCACTGAGTACAAAATATCCCATCCACGTTAACAAGCAGCTCTGAGTTGGATGTAGGAACTGATGATGTAATGATTATAGTATCAATAACAACTGTAACTTAAACTGGGTATCACTTGACAAAGAATCTAAAAATAATAAAGAAATTACATGGGAGAAAGAAAGCTAAAAATCTACACTAGTCCATGGGATAAATTTTCCTACATAATTTGCAGCTTTAAGGCTAAATAGAGCACATTTCTTTAATATAAAAACTAAAATTAGTCCCTTCTGCCTTTTCTCTACTTTTTAGAGTAAATAGCAGATAAATATATGTATATACATCTCCTTTTCATCATCAACACCAGACATGGGATACACAGGACATATGCCTAATTTTATGAATTTTTAAGAACTGAAGATTGAATGAAAACATTCCAAAATATTTGCATCTCAGAGAATTCTTGTTGTCAGAATACCATTCAAATGTATTTATTTAGATTTTCACCTTATCTTTCACATTGTTCTGCTATAAAGTGACATGTCTATTTCTTCTGTCATATTGGAATTTATGCATTTCAAGCTTAGTCTTAATTGGTTTTATTTTGGTTGTGGTTATACTGTGAACTCAGTTCCTCTTCCTGGTTGCTAACACCACTATGTAGATATCCAGATATTGAATTTAATAAGACCAAATGTGGGAGAAGGGGACAGGGAAGATGGGGCGGGAGCGCACTGGGATGATTCTAACATCAATCATCTGTAGCCCACTCCTTCCCTTCTGGAAAATTCCCCGTTCCCCACTGCCCCATTGGACCTCACCCCAAGACGACCCTCTCCCCACATTCCTGTAGATGCACCCCCGATCACCCTACCTTGTCTCCTCCTCTGCGCCCTTTCCCCAACAAGCACAATTTCCCCAGTGGTTGAATTGTAGCCCTGACCCCACCTACCCTCTTCCCTTTATATACCCCGGTCCCACCCCCGGTTCGGCCGCCAGCTCACCCCAACACCGGCTCCCTTCAACTGCGGTTGCATCCCTGCTTTCCTTCCCTCCTTAAACCCTCAGACCATCTGCTAATAAACCCAGTTGGATCTGCATCAATGACTTCAGCCTTCTCCCTGGTTGTGCTGTTTGATATATATCCAGGACTGTGCGCGCAGTGGAAGAGGTGGAGCCGCTCCTACAGGACCCACGAAGGAGTGATTTGCCCACACCCACACAGGACGTTCCTCCGCGAGGGGGACCACAACCAAAGCCTGCTTCCGTTCAGTTGCATCATTGGTACTCTAGATGGAAACTCTAGTTCTTGTAACAGTCAGCAATACACAAGTGGACTGTCCATTACAATATTTCTCCACAACTGCCAAGTGTTTGCAAGCTTCTAGGAATCTGGTATAAAGTTTGTATCTTAAGGGATAAAAAAAAACAATGAAAGGAAACAGATGAAATCTTAGCAAAATGGTTTCTAACCCAAATATACTTAATTGATAGAGCACAAAATAATACCTATTCTTTTGAGATCAAATGCATTAATTAACATATTTACAGCTCTGTCTGGCCCTGGCATAGCAGAGCAATTTCCAATGACCTGTATCTGTGCAGTCCCCGATTTGGCAACTGAAGCCAATGGTCCAGGCATCCTTATTGGGGGGTAACATTTCTTAAAATAGACCATTTTTGTTAGATACACAGCTGCCTTAATGAAGGATGATTGTTGTATTACAGGAAGGCAGAAAGGTTCAGCAAAATAATAGCATGAGATGGTGAAGTTGATGTCAGTTTAATTTAGACATTATTTGTGATATGTAAATAATGTTGAGTAGTAATTTAAATCAATTACTAACAAAATGAGGGTTTTTTTCTGCACTGTAGTGGATAGACATACTCAGTCTAGTCTATAATTTAACATATTAGGTACCACACACTGCTCTCTTAGATGGCTCATCTGTTTCTGAGATAGGGATGTTCCATTTCCAGCTCTACAGTGTAACATTATAATAACACCACTGAGAATTAAGTTTTCTTTTTGACTGTTGCAACTTCAACTGTTGAAGGTCCTAAATTACACTAAAATATAATAATTTAATTGGTATTTTGTCTTTGAGTAAGATTCCTGTATAGCATTTTCCAGAAAAAGCACAAATCTTTGTTGAAAATTTAGTTTGGGAACTCTGCCAGGGTTGGATATTAAAGCAGCTGTGCTGGCAAAGTAAGACTTCAATGATCACCTAGACCTAAGCTTTCTACCACCTCTCTGGAAAAAGTTGTTGTCTGAAAGGTTCTTTTATCTCATACACTTTGATTTAGAACACTTATACGTTATTGAAATCAGGGACCAGTTTAATTTCGAGGAGTGTTTAACAAAATCCATCAATATTCCTGTTTCATTATATAGCAATTAATTTCATTTATCTTTCCAGATAACTTGAAAATCAAGGAAAATTTTGTTTGGTTTGCACACTTCTTTTTCTTTTTGGATCAGGGTGGGGGAGGATAAAAAAAATTTCGTTAAAAACCTGTGTTAGCTACTGGAAGCTAAGGGGATTAGTTCTTACATGCATATGAATGTCATAGTTAGTGATATATTCCTTAAATATTGGTATTCCTACCTTTCTACAGGAAAGATATCTTTTTAGAGAGGAAAAAAAAAAAAAAGAAGTCTTTATTAGAACTGCATCTATGTTTTTTCAATTTCTATATGTCCTGGTTCCAAACAAAATTGAAAAGTCTAGTTTCATCAGGAGAAAAATATCAGACAATCTGAAAATTACCCAACCTTTTAAAATTGCCTTTCTATTCTTTTGTTATAAAAGAAAAAATATTAAATAACTGGCAAATATGTCAGTTAACCTTTGACAAGTAAGTCTGCTTTTTCACAGAGAAAGCAAAATTGCTACACAGGACTTCTGCTAATAGACAGTTTTCTCCAGTATTTTTACTTCTGTACCAAAAAAATGCTTCTATCAATATAATGTTGATCGAGTGAGTGACCAGTACAAGCAGATGTAGCAAACTTCATCACAAAAAAGTTTGAGCTGTCTGGTTATGCCAAGATAAATCTGCTAAACAAGCAAGCAAACCCACCACACCAACACAGGAGTCACAGAACATGTGAGACCCTACAGAGCCATTGCTCCTTTGCTGGAAAAGCAATGAGTGTGGTGTGCCCTCCCTCACCAATAAAGAGCTATTTCTCATCAACCACAAGTCCAGCTTTAATACCATGAGAGACTAATTTGCTCTAGCTCTCATATTTTTTATAGCACCCCAATTTAATCACATCATCAGCTCATTAAACATCCAAAGACTTCTGAAAATTTGTGTGCAAGAGGCTTTGAAGCCTCAGTCTTGTTCTCAAAACTAATTAATTTATTTGAAATATAAGTTCCTTTGCCATGAAATAAGGTAGAACGACTGACATGAACTAGTGAGAGGAAAATTAGAACAATTGTCTGAAAGTTTGGTGTCATATTTCATCATGTTTTTTAAAAAATAAGTGGGATACCTGTATAAATGATAGGATTTGTGAGTTTAGAGAGGGAATGAATCCTCAAAATTCATGATACTCCTTGTTTCTACTTATTGGACTGCAAGCCTCTCTGAGTTCCTCAGAGACAGAGATGAATGCAGGGGTTGAATTAAAGACTTTAGAGAAATTGAAGGCTTCACAGAGATATGAAGTAGAAATGTAGGTTTAAATTTTAAGTAAGTGGAAGTGGTAGAAGTGAAAGTTATACAGTAAGTTCGTTCCAGACATAACAAAAATCCAACAGAACTTTGCTTGAGCCTCTGGAACAGATAGAACTACATGCGTAAATAGATAGACCTATTCACATAAATAGATAAACATATATATGTAAATTTTAAGTATTAAAACAGATCGTATATTTACATAAATAGATAATAATATAAACATGTTTTTTAGGTAAAAATTGACATTACTTTCATACTACTTAAACGCATTAGAATCAAGTTTAGATTGGTTTAGAAACAATGGGTTTAGAGTCATGTTTTTAGCTGATTGGATGTTTCATGAATAAAATGCCCTGTAATGGAGTGCAAGAAATAACAAGCATAACAACAAGAAGAAGAGGAAGAAAGAACAAGAAGAAGAAGAAAAGAAAGAAGAAGAAAAGGCTATGGTCCCTGCTGTTGCTGCTCAGAACATTGGACTCTACGCCAGGGAACAATTGTAGCTGCTGCTGCTGCTGTTCATGCATGGAACCTGGGACTCTATAACAGAGAGCAGCCTTGCAGCAGCAACTTCTGTTTGGAACTCTATGCCAGAAATATTTTGCATGGACTTTAATAACTTGAATTCCTTGCCTTCGAGACTGATGTATTTATGCAATAAACAACTTTACTACAACCAACAACTGCTCATGTCTCTTTGAAGACCCGAGGCCCAAAACAAGCTTGACCCTACTCATGTAGGTTCCCCGAGTTCCTGTCAAAACATTTTGTTTTTCTCTCCCAAATAGAATATGCAGGTATTTTACATTTTAAAAACTACAATTAGATTCACCTCTGATTCTCTCAGTTTGAAATGTTAATATGTATATTTCTCAGGTATGACACCTCTTTACCCTATTTAAAAAGCTTATGTTTTTGCACACATATAAAAGACTGAAACAATTAAAACTAAAATTAAAATATCTACCTGCAATCTGTGTCCTTAAATACTCCCACAATTGTTACCCAATCACACTCTGCATAGTGCTTGGTACTACTCCTCCAGCTCGCTTACTGCTGTACATTGCAATAAATGCAAAGATAATGGTCTATCACAGCAGAAAATCATGAGTACATAAGAATTACTTTGAGGCACTGGTGGGATAAATCATCCATGAGGTTTAGTTGTGTAAGTGATTTTTGTTGTGCCTTATATCTTGCTCAGACTGTCTAAATAGATACACAAAGATACAGACTTTACAAAGTTAAGTAGAAACATGAATGTATAATGATTGGCACATAATTATTTTAAAATCTGCATGTTTTCAATCCTCATTATGCTAATGAGATTTTTTAGGCTGAGAAACCAAGTAAAAATGAGAAATTAACTGGTCCAAATTTGATGTTGCTTGCTCTGATGACATTGCCTTGGCCTCCCATCGAGTTGCTCTTTCATTCTTCCTTCTTAACAGAATGGGGTTTGAAAATAAGATGGAAAAAGTTCATGGGTTATTATAAAAAAATGGAGATCCCTTACCAATTGCCATCTTGGGCAAAACAGTCTCAACTTAGGGAGTATTAATTTACGAATATTGATATTTAAAATTTAATGGCTAGAAACAAAGACAAAAGCTAAAACTCCTTTCATCACTCTCTCACTTTTCCCCAGACCTAACTCCTTCTCTCTGTTTTTTTTCTATTGAAGAACACAGATGGGTGGGTAGTCAGGACTGAGGTGAGTCCATAACAATTCTTCCCTGCTACTCCTTCCACCTCATACTTTTTCCCCGTTCCTGAGTGGGTCGCACCATAAGCTGCAGTTTCTTTCATGAAATACTCACCTTCTGCTCCAGTGTAGTCATCCATGGGCTGTAGATGACAAATTGCTTTAATATGATCCTCCCAAACTGCACGATAATCTGTGCCCCAGAATCTGGAGCACCTTCACCTTGGTGAAGACAAGGCTATTTCTCATAGATGCCTTTCTCACTCCTTTCACTCTTACGCAGTGTTTTACCATCTCTTTAATGTGTTTTCCAAGAGGGACCAGCATCTTGGCTGAGGGGCTTAGCTGTGCTTGGTAGTCCTGGAGAAGGCTCAACCAGATCTATCTGGTTCTGGACAGCCCCAGCTCCTGCCAGTACATGGGCACCTACATCAGGAACAGGAACATAATTCCACTATTCCTGTCTTTACAATAGGGAAGCAAAATGATGAAAATCTGTAGCAGGAGAAAGAATTTTGAAAGAACATCTTACTGCTGCTGCCAACAACTCACAAGACAGGATAAATTCACAAAACTTCTTTCTCTAGGAAAGCTTGTAAAGATAGTAGCTCTCACTCTTTAAGTCAAAAATTATTACTCTTAACAAGCACAAATGTGAAGGATCATATATAATTTTTTTCCCTAAATTTCTTAACACCCTGATAATATAGCATTGCCATATGTGAATATCAATCACTCCTCCTTTGGCTACACTGGAGGTTCCCCAACATCATCTGGCTTCCAAACACCATTATTAGATGATTAGGGGTTCTAGAACAAATACAGCATGCATGTAAATGAGTTCCTAGGTAAGTTTCCAAAACTTAGGGTATGCTTCCAAATTTTCTCTGCTGTCAAGCTGCACTATTAAAGACCTAAGAGGTCTCTCCTAAAAATCCTTCCAGAAAGGAAGGATTTTTTTCCTTCCAGAAAGGAAAAATATATAAAGAAGTTAACAAGAGAAAATGTGATGGAATAGGGTGCTCCTGTAGATCCTCATTCAAAGCATAAAATTTCTATGCCATTCTATTAGGAATTAGTATTTACTGGTCAGAACCTGCACATATGAATGTGAGGACATACTCATGAGATACAAACAAATGATAGCCAGAGAGATGTAATTTCCAAAGTAGGAGACAAAAAAACCAAATCTTGCAGATTGTCAAAAGTCCTTCATTGTATAGCACATCATGATTTTTTATGTGCAACATTATAATCTGAAGTATGCAAAATTTCATTGAAAGGGAGGCTACTTCACCATATAACAAAAAGATACGTAAGTATCAGTATAAATTATACAAGAAAAAGAGTCCTTTTACCTCTTGTAACTAAGAAATAATTAATTCAAAACTGTTTGAGTGATTATTTATCTCTTATTTTTTGGACATGCCACCATCTCAAGAGTACACTATCAACTGTTATCAGTGTATTTTGAGCAGTTTATAAGTACAAAGTACAGATTTCTTTAGTTCTAATTTTCTTCTTAAAACAGTGTTGTCAACCCAGGACACTGTCTTTCATATTTCAGTGAATGAAAGTATTTAATCCATTGATACAAGTATAGTCTGCTATTTTTCCACTGTTAAAAAGCAGACAACTTAATACACATATTCAGTTTGATATTCTCAAATAAAAGGTACTCCTTAGAGTCACTGGTTGCTGTAAAATGCCTGAGTCTGAATGAAATGAGGAAGAAAAACACAAAGAAAAAGACATAATAGTGAAGTATCCTCTGAAGCATATTTCTGCAGTTGAGAAAGGAAGACAAGCAAGCAGAGGGAATCTGACAACACTACAGTGCCTCATCCAGCTCTGCCTCTTTCTTTTGGACGTATGAAAAGTTCAACTACAAATCATCTTTCAAAGCTTGTTTTGAATAGCGCACAACTGTTACCACTGCAATATAGAAATCTATGCATGGAAAAAAAAGTCAGGGAAAGATAAGAAAAAGGAGCTCCAACTACAGAATTCATTCAGCATCACTTACTTTATGGTTGAGTAGCTTAATATCATACAGAAGTTTCCTTCAAATTATATTACATCAATATCTAATACATGAGAATGATGGAAAATATTTATTTTAATAAGAAAAAATTACTTTATGCCTTCAGGCAGAAACATGGATCTTTTATCAACAACTATAATCACTCAAAGCATCTACAATAGTGTGAATGGTGACTTGGTAGTAAGCACTTCAAATAACTGAGCTATCTTAAGATGTGTTGTCAAAGTACACAGCTTTTCTTACCATCAAGATGTCAGATTCTTCTTTGAATATTCATTGTTTTAAACAAAAATATGCATTTAAACAACAAAAAATCTATTCCACTGACCAGTTTACTCAGCTCACGCAAAAAATATAAAGAAATAAAAACAAATATTATACAAGAGTATTACTTTAGTCTTTCACCTTTAAATCTCATAGTGTATCTGTAATTATCAAATAATAGAGGCAAGAAACTATCTGATAGATCTGATAACAGAAATTAAGTTTGTTATTCCATGCCAGGGCTTAAACCCTGATAGCAGCTACGTAGCATGGAGCTGTTCACTTCACCTTGCCCTTGGAGGGATGCGCAGGATAATTAGAAAAAAAGTGAAACTTGTGGAATAATGAGTTGATTAGTTAAAACAAATTTTACTAATCATGTTAATGCTAATAATAACAATAAAAATACTTATAATATTGGAATGAAAATAAGAGAGAGAAAGGAATAGACCCCGAGAGAAGGAAACAATGCACTATACAATTTCTTACTACCCGCTGACTAATGCTCTGCAAGTCTCCAAGCAGCACTTGGCATCTGCCAGCCATCTGCCCCCAATTTATGTACTGGGTTTGATTTTTCTATGGTATTGGAATATCCCTTTGGTCATTCACCTCTCTTGGCTGTGCTCTCTCCTGGCATCTTGTGCAACCCCTCACTGGCAGAGCATAAAACACTAGCAACTCCTTCACTCAGAGTAAGAATTACTTAGCAAGAGCTAAAACATCAGTGTGTTATCAACACAATTCGCACACTGAGTACAAAGCACGGCACTGTACTAGCTACAAATGGGAGGAAAACCAACTCTAGCCCCACCAAAATTAGGACATTCCCACTTTTTGTGTGTAATTACACATCTGGAAATGATAAGTTATTTATGGTCAATACTACTTACTGTAGAATGTCTTCCACATTTCAGAATGTCTTCTACTTAATGTAGAATGCCTTCTACATTTCAGTAAAAAACTATGGATTGTGTATAGCTCTGCAAGGAATGTCTAAGAAAGACAAGCAAGCAAGCAGAGGGATCTTGCTTGTCTTCAGAAAGATCACAACTCACAAAAAGGAAATTAAAATTAAGACAAATTATACATTATAACAATGATTTGCTCAGCAGTAAAAACTGCAGGAATACTTTCCTTTTGACAGTCCATCCTCTTCCTTGACTTTCCTTAGTTAACAGAGAAAAATTTTTGGGGAGTAGAGCAGCTAGTGTGTCCACAGGCTAGAGATGCTGCACATTGCTAATGTTACAGATATCCCCATATAAATATTAGAATAAATAAGATTGCTTCTAGTAATAAAGCAAAAGTGATGAGAGTTTCCAGCAGCACCAAGCTCTCTCAACAGCAGCAGTATGTCAAGAGAAAATGCACAGGACTTGCACTTGGACTGATCAGGATGCATTTTGACATCTTGATCAGAAGAGCAGGCAGGTAAATAACTTCAAAAATTTTCATGCATAAGCTGAAAATTCACCATTCTTTCTCTTCTTTTCCTTAAGGCTCAAAATTTCCAAGAACACAGCACCTTTGTTTCAAGTCCTTGTTTGCTAAATATTACTTCTGAGACTTATCAAAACTGAATGGAACTTTCTTTGCTGTATTATTAGCATGTTCTTTCTTTTCAGGCTAATTTAAGAACTGTCATCACCCATGAGCTACATTCTGCTATTTCATCCTTATATAAAGAGTGATGGTATAATGTCTTTTCCTGTTACAACAGACTAAATTCAATCTGAAGAGTATGTATTGCTTTTGTTGTTGGTATTTATTCACAGAGATCTAAAATACATTTCTCATCCATGCTTAAAGAGTATGCAAAAAATGAAAACAGTAATACATGATACACATGCCACAAAAATTGTTTGAAATAAGAGTGACTAATGCTATCTATTTTTATTACTGCTTTCTTATTTACTAAAACCAGAAGATCTGTGAAACTAATTCAGTGGTCCATTGAGAAATCAGTGAAATCGATGAGCTGTGGACAAAGCAAAATAATTAGGTATTTACTGCTGTAAATATTTTAAAATATTTCCTTTAAACATTTCAACACAGAGTAAACCAGGTGATGCTCCTAAAAGAGTTTCTAGAAAACACCCATAATGTCAATTTTTCAAAGGTAATTGAGGGCAAACAATAACAGAGAAGATTCAGACTTGCAACCCATCTGCTTTTGCTACTCTAGTTACTAAAAAATACCAAAAATGCATATTAAAAGAACCAATTAAGATTGGACTTGTGATTGGAAGTTAACTCAATTTAATAAAGTATAATTAGCATAACCTTTGTGGAAGAAAAGTCCTAATATGGGAAATGTCTTAATAATAGAACAATTTTAGCACTGCTTTCTTTAAGGAAGATGGGGATCATTATTTTTGATTCAGAGCTGGAGAAAATTAAATATAACAAATGCCATGACTTGCCAAACATTTATTTGGGACTCTTACAGGCATTTAGGCTCTCATTTCAGAGGCCAACATACGAACTCACAGATTCTTGTTTAGATCTTTCTAATTCCATATGCAACATCCAAGTCTTATCAGGACTTAAATTTAAGAAATGGATCTGGTAAAAAATAATAAGATTACTATGTAAGCCAAAATCAAGGCCTCCAAAGCTCTGTTACCTTAATAAATTCATGAGCAGCAAAATATGAAAATCTATATACCAGTTTTACTGCTAACCATATAGTTTCATATTTGTCTGTGATAGCTTATAATTAAAAAAATGCAAAAAGAAACCCAAAAGAAACACTTGTCTCTATCTGGAAAAGACAGACAAAAACTGCACACAAATATAAAAAAAGGATGTATCCAGGTTAAGGAAACTCTCAGCAGGACTCCCTGAGTAAATACAGTACTGTACTGATTGCTCAGGAAATAACTTATAATATGTTGGGTTTTTTTTCATTATTCCCAGTAAGTTCAGGGTTAAAAAGTCTGAAAGCCTCTCTGATGGAATACCCACATTTGGTCTTGACTACCAAGAAAACCACTGAAAATCCTTTTAATATTATCACAGAAGGTAACAGTGTTTCCTGGTTTGGGGCAAATTTGGGAGAAAACCTCCAAAAGGGGGCTCCTCCAGAAAGAAAAGCTACATGGCCCCTCCCCCCAGCCAGTTTGGGAAGGATTCCTAGGAGACAAGTGGAAAGAACCTGTTAATTTAACAGGCACAGCACCCCCCAGCACACAAAATGAGCAATACCAGATGACAACACTCTTTCACCAGTCTGAAAAAAGATGACAAATTCAGAAAGTCTCTCCTGGAAGTGGTTGCTCTGTTATCAGTCACTCCGGCACTGGGGTAGCTGCTGCAAGCCACAAAGTGCAAACACTTGGTGTTTCCCAGGTCCCAGTCCAGAGCAAGCTTGAGTGGTTCCAAAAAAAGGGAAAAATTTGGCCTTAGCTGAACTAACTAATGAGAAGCAAAAAGTAAAAGCAAAGCAGGAGCAAAGCAGAAGCAAGAGCAAGAGCAAAGCAAAAAGCAAAGCAAAAAGCAAGAGCCACACTATGTACTGCCCCGTCTCTGTGTCCCACCAGTTGAGGGGGAGCAGACTGATAACGAACCAAAACATTCACTCTTCAGAGCCAGTCTTGAAGGAACAGAACATAATATCCAGCATAAACAGAACACACAAATGAGGATACAAGCATCAACATCAGCGTAGGACACAGTGGAACTAAGTGAGTAGTATCCTGCTTAAAATTGTGTGAAAGGAAATTCATGACAATATTTTCCCATTGATCAGTTCTTAGCATGATACAAGAATTTTTTGAGTCTCTTCTGAAATGTGTGTGATGTGAGTATCTGGTGTAAATATATGTCTTTGCAGAGTTACATTTAGGGAAGCATGACATACCACATTGCTTTCCAAGTTCTTATACGTCTGGAAGGTATTTCAACGTTCATTTATCTTCTTATGGAACAATATGATTTATATCAAAGAGATGATTGTATGTCAAAGTACCCTCTGCCATCACTGGCCTAAATTACACATTAGAAGCATAAATATCACAAAATAAAATAATTTAGATCAGTACAACAGCATAAATTCTTGTGGGGAAAATGATGTATTAGAAAAAACCTTCCAGTTCATTGGTTGCTTAGAGGACCACAGTTACACAGAGAAGAAGTTTTTGAGTCACTTGTAAAAGGCATTTTCACTTTTTTGTTTCAGCAAATGTAGTTCTCAAGCAAAGTTACTCTAAACATTATCCCATGGAATTTGATCACTCTCCCTCTATACTGACCAAAGCTAAAAGTCTTGTGCTAGTATTTGATAACTAAGGGTATATGTTTAGGAAATCTTACTTCTTATGTGATGGAAAAAGGCAGAATGTGTACTGTGATCATTCTTTCTGCATAGTAATTTAGAAGACACCAGTTTCAGAGACTTTGAAGACAATTTTTTCCTAGTATCTTTGAAGGCAATTCTTTCCTAGTGCCATGTAGGACTAGGAAAAATCACATCATCACTGCAAATAGTTCAGAGACTGTATATGTTAAAGAAAAAAAAACCTCTGCTTGCAAGAAAGAGGTCTCTAATGAATGGGTGTGCAAGGCTATTGTCCATGAAGTAGATCAGAGGACTGAATAACTCATATCAATATTGGACCAAAATCTGAACTCTGATCCTAATAATCTCCACAAACTCTGTTTGGCTGAATGATTTGAAAGATTCTGTAGCCTGAATTTTATTAATTAAATTACTAAACTGAATCCATTTATGCCAATATTCCAGATTTCTGGAGGAGAGACAACTCCAAAGGTCCATGTAGTTACTGATTTCAGAACAGGAATCAGTGTAGTCTCTTCAGGACTGCTGTGTAAAATGGTCTTTAATGAGAAGAATACCCAGAAAAGAGATAGCATTTTAGCATTCTAGTCTGATTTTATGCCTTTGTGATATGTATCTTATATCAGCAAAAATGTACTACTGTTTTGTCTCATTGACCAATAGAAAACAGACTATTTATAGCCATTACTGACTAAAAAATCAAACAAGAAAGTAATTTTGTCATTACTTTGTAACACCTGGAAAGTATGGTAAAATGTCAACTCCTGGTTGACATTCATAAAGCCTATCATAAAGACAGAATATTCTCTACCTAGATGATGATGACATTCCTGTATCATTCTTCAGTTCCAAAATCTTGTGATCCCTGTGTACTTTCTCCCTGGGCAGCTTAAGTGTCCTTGGGGAGATTATTTTGACCTGTACAAGAGGAATCAGAAAAATGCAGTCAATCAGCAAAGCCTTTCCTCTGTTCCTGTGTTTCCTGTGAATCACTCACAGTTCATGAAATAATGTTAATTAGTGGAGAAATTATGGTATCTTTTCTTTCATTTGCTTAATATATTTTAATAACTAGCATCTAATGGCAACCATGTATGCTGGATGTAATGCTATGGATGACTGAAAGGAGGAAAGAAATTTTTTGTCTTCCAGAGGAAGCTGTGGCAAGACTTCTACCACCCTTCCTCAGATGGCTGGTGCAGATGGGAGGGATAAACCAGGCATGTCAAAGGCCCAACACAGAGGTAATCTCCTGGTCCCAAAAGGTCTTCAGTGCAACCAAAAATCAGCATCTTAGAATGGAGAGCAGATGTGGGAAGAGATAAAAGAAAATAAGTATTAATAACTAAAAGGCCTTGTTTTACACTATAAAAGCCACAAAAATTATCACAAAGGTAAAAGCATCTTACACATTCCCTGGAAACATGTAAGATGGCTACTTCCTGAAGCTGGATGCATCTTCATGGTTACTTTTCTGGAAATTGAGGGAAAGGATTTCAATGTGTGCCCTGTTGGGCGGCTGGTCATGGCTTGACCTGGATGCCTCAACATTCCAGAGAGAGGTCCTGCAAGACACAGCTTTCTAGGTGTCTCAGGCAGTCTTTCAGCCACCAGATAACCTCAGCAAGGGGCAGGCAGTTCAGCTCTTAGCATTGATTTTCAGCTCTTAGCAGTGATTTTCAGCTCTTAGTGATTTCAGCTCTGCCTTGAGAGGTGTCCCCTTGCCAACACAGGAACAAGGAGAGAGGAGCATTGTGTGGTTGTTCTGCAGAGGTAGCCTTTATTCCAGCACCTTGCTAAAGATGCCTGTGATGACAGCTCCCTCCTGAACAGGGCAGAAACTCAGGTTTTTATGGGGAAAAGCCTACAAAGAAGGCTGTGGGGAACCAATCAGTCTCAACAACAAATCAACATGGGACTCCAAAGCATGTAGGGAACTCACCATGACCAAGAAGGATTTCTCAATCCAGGAGAGTTTGAGGAGATCTTATAATATCCAATTCAAGGGATACCTCTCCAATGGAGAGGGTTGGCATGCCTATCTGTCTCCACAGTGCTCCATCAGCAAATGGATTGTAAGATGCATTGAATCCTACGTTATTTCTTTGCTAGCTATAATAATTGGTACGTCTATGGTGTATGTTATCTACTAGTTGTTTTCCTTTTTTTTATTTATTCCTGTGTAGTAAATAACCTGTTTAAAGTCTTATATGAGAGTAGGTTTAAGGGTGCTGGCCACCCCAAAAAGATTACTGTCTGCTGCCAGAAGTCTGGACAAAAGGCAAGGACTTATCTAAACACTCCTATCTATTTGTAACATAAGCCATGGCTCAAGATTTTTTCTTAGCCATCCTTTTCCTTTAACAAAACAAAATAACCCAAACCAACCAACCAACCAAATGCCTCCCCCAACAAAACTCAAACAACAAAACTGCCATCACCACCAAAAATACCAACCAACCAAAAAAAAAGCAGCGTAGAATTGCAGGACCACTATAAAAGAAGCAGCAAACTGGCAGGACAGCTTTACATCAGTATAGTGAATTTAGATGTTGGCTGCATCCAACCCCTCTGTCAAAGCAGTTTTATCATAGTTTTATCATATTCATGTTGATGCAGGAGATCTCTGATGCCTGTGGAAATAAGACATTTCCTCTGTAACAGCTAGAATATTATGATATGGTATGTAGGTAGAATTCGTTGTTAAGCACAATACATGCTTAGAAGATTCAAAACCCCGTTGTGACCTATATGTATGTCCAGAATATTTCTTCAATGCCATGCTTTTTACAGCATATTAATGTAATTTTAATATGCAAAGGTTAATAGTCTCTACAAATTTTCAGCCATCTAGTCTCTCTCTTCATCATGTAATTTCTTAATACATAGGAGAAGTCAAAATTTATGACCAGCTCTGGTGAAGCTGAAGATTAACAGTGAGATACATTATACCATAATTTCTTTTTGATGAATCAAATTGATTCATTAAAAAGAAGTTGAGTCAAATTGAGTCTTTAATTTGCTTCCAGTTTGATCCTACTTTGTTCATTATTAAATTTCATAAACATTCCGTCGAACCAGATGCCAATTATTAAATGTCAAAACATCTATCAAACAGTTTCTATTCACAATTAATAGAAGGATTATTTTTGTTATTCACAAGAAGTTCTTTCTGGACATATACAAAATTAATCAGAAATAAAACTAAATTTTTAAATATGTTAAAACTATATATTACACCTAGCTTACATTTCAGTTGTCCTAATAGTGGCTATTTCTGTAATTTCAGAATTCATTTCCTATGTTACACAGAAGAATACAGTAAAATAAAGGGATTTCACATTACCTGTACAGACTTCCAAAGGATACATGTCAGGAGTCTTTGTACAGAATTATAGAAAAGATAAGTCGTATCTGAGAGAGGAGTAGTCAGCATGCAGAAGTTATCTGGAGGCAGCTCCCACTTATGGTAAAGCTTCTCACAGGAAAATGATGTTTAACCACGTCACAGCAAACAGATGCTTCTTGCCTTTCTTTCTCATGTTGATTTGTAACAGCAAAACATTAAGTTAAAGTGAAGCACATAGTATCTTCAGGCAGAAGTAATTCTCTTCACTTGTATTTTCATTGAAAAACCCTTTTGTTGCCTTTTCAGGACAAAACTGTGTCTTTAAGTCATAGAGCCAAAGAATGGAAAGACCTTTAGGATCACCAAATCCAACTGTTAAGCCAGCACTGCCAAATCCATTACTCAACCAAGTTCTTCAATGGCACATCTTCAGATCCAGGGACAGTGACTCCACCACTTCCCTGGTAAACCTATTCTAACACTTGGCAACTTTTCTGGCTATGAAATTTTTCTCAATATCCAGCCTAAATCTCTCCTGCCACAATTTGAGGCGTTACCTCTTATCTTCAGGCTGTTACCTGGAAGAAGAGACCATCTGGATACACTCCCCTCTCAGGCAGTTGAAGTGAGTGACAAGGAACCTTGTGAGCCTCCTTTTTCCAGGCTCTGCACCACCAACTCCCTCAGCTGCTTCAGATCAGACTAATGCTAGAGACCCTTCCCCAGCTCTGCTGCCCTTCTCTAGATTCACTTCAATGAATCAATGTCTTTCTGGTCACGAGGGGCCCAAAACTGGATACAGGATTTGATGTGTGATGTCACCAATGCTGAATACGGGGGTACAATCTATACCCTGATTCTGTTGGTCACACTAAACTGCTGTTTTCCAGCTGCACAATGGCTTCTTTGTTGCCCATGCTGCATTCACTGGTGTAGATACATCCCAGCTGAGCTATTAATCCATTTACCCATGGTGACTGGGGAGGGAATTTCAGGATCTTTCTTTATAACTCTTGAAATAAAGGTTTACTTATTTAAAAATACTTACTACAAGGTGCTGTTCTGAACAGATAGATCAGAATCTATCTTCTTGCATTCTACTTACTGGCCATCATGGTGGAGTAAATAAAGAGCCTTTCCATTAAGAGAGAATTTTAAGAAATATTTGAAAATATACACAAAAGTGTGTGAAATGTTAGTTAAAGGCGTACTGGTCACTCTCATAAACTACAGAAGCATGGAGGAAAATAGAAAGTAGAGCAAGGAATACCTAGCTGTGCTTAACCATGCTGCCACTGATGTCTCTGAGGACCATTTTGGACAAAGAAAGGGCAGTGACAGAGAACATAACTAGTCCAAAAGATTGAAGTACAGTAGTGTACTCCTAAGAGACCTGTTGTGATCACCTTCTCTGACTTGCAGTGATGCCTTTTTCAACCTAGAAATGGAACAACAAACACTTCTGAGATAATATTGATATTAGAGGTAATATAAACCTGGTCTTTATTGGAGGTCTCCAGGGGCAGTTATGGAAAAATGTCCACAAAAGCCCACCTACATGGGGGTACATACAGTTTTATAAGTTTGGTAAATTAGCTTAATTGACTAAAAAAGTGCCAGTTAGGAGTACAAGTGATGATGCAATTCTCCCCATAGATAAAGCCCCTTCCAAGTCCTCCCCCCTCAGATGGAAACTGAACTTCTTGACTAAAAGTTGTCTTCAAGAGTTGGTTTTGAGCTTGGATTCCTAAGGAGAACCAAGATAGAATAGCGGCTTTGTAATATGTTTGATCTTTCTGCCTATCAGGACAGGAAAAGTACTAGAAAAACTAGCGACAGATGCAGTAATAGGCTACAGATCTCCAAATATATGTGTGAAGAATACAGAGAAAATGTAAAAGAAAAAAAGGCAAAAATCAATAGGTATCACTAACTCAGCAAAAGCTCTAGGTTTTCATTAATTATTTGTTGCTGACCAATGGCAATATGCCAGGAGAAATCAGGATTTAAACTTTAGAGACAGAGTTGATTCAAAGTCTTTATTATCCATGTTCATGAGCTTTTTAAAAGGAGGAAATCTTTTTCTTTCACTTGCTTTGCATTTGGATAATAGTACCTCACTGACCCTTGCCTGATGGGCTGAGAAGTTTCTGTTTGCTACTAATTTATACTTATTATTAAAAGACCTACAATTGGTTAAAATAAGTACTACAAATTTATTTGTTTCATATATGGAATAATAATTAATATGATCCTTGCTGAATATTCTTCAGTTGATAGAGACCTTGAAGAATTTGTGGACACCTGAGCTGGATATATTATTTAAAAATAAATTGTGCATGTGCTTTCAAAATCTCACATTTATTAAATTATTCTTGTATGTTCAAGCTTTGTTTGGAACACTTCATACCAACTTAGAATCCTACACTTCAAGGCAACAGAAACTACTTCTGTGCTTCCTTATGTATCACTTTGAATATTGATATATAAATTAATATTGTTTGCTTATTTTCAGATTACCAAGTAGTCCAGATCCACCAGTATATCTTTCATTATTAAAATTTTCTCAGTAGCTCTGTGATAATCTTTACTATAATAATTGTCATAATAAATATATTTTCTTCTGAGGTACTGATAAAAATCAAGATAACCAATATCACAGAAACATAATGAACTCTTTGGCGAAGGCTATTTTCTCACCTAGAAGTCCATACTTGAATATTCTTGTTGTTTTTCCCTCCCTCTAAGATGATTTCAGTGTTCCATGATTAATCACTGATCCAGCTAAGCAGTTCCCAAAAAGTTTATTAGCATTTGCTCCTTAACATCCATGCAGTTTTTATTACACCTGAAAGCATTGCAATAGCTACCCTCCACTTCATACAAAACAAACTTATAATTGTTAGACATACCTTTTTCTGAGAAGGTCTCATTATGGTGTCAATGAAAGTTTTTTGTTTCTTGTATAGTTCTCAGTAAAAAAGATAAAATTCTCTAATTCCCAAATGCCAATTCAATCTTTGAAACTTTATTTCCCTTGTCGATTTACAGAAACTTTACCTTCTAATTTATATTAATGACCAACAATCTCCTTTTAGTTTCAAGAGTAAGAGATTTCTTTTATATGTCAGTGTCTTGGTTTGAATTAGACAGGTGTCTGCTAAGGTATGCAGGAGCCTCCCTCAAAATAGAAAATGTAAACCCTCTCTCTCTGAATTATTATAATTTTGAAACTAAGGGACTCTCAGGCAAAGATATGGGAATAGGAATAACAGTTCTTTACTAGGAAAATTAAAATACAAATGCAATAGTATAACAAACAAACAAACAAACAAAAAACTCTACTGTTGAAGGGCCTTACTGACCACCTCTTGTCTCTCCAGATCACAGATCATTTTGTGGATGGGGATCACAGCAACTCTATTCACCCAATGCTGCCGGTGGTGCACTGTCGAGATGGCAATTGGTACTTGTTGCTCTTCCACCCTCAGGAATCCTACTGCAGGTGGGTTTTCTGATAGTCCAGGCAAGGTGTTCAATTACTTAATGTTCTCTGCTTCTACAGCAGCTATTCCAAAAACCTCCCTGAGTCCCTTTGGGTTTTTGTAACAGCTGTTTTGGAGGAAGTCTATGCCTAGAATTTACGGGGCCTCTGGGCTGGTTACAATAGGATGCTTTTGCCACTTCTTCCAGGTCAGGCTCACCTTGGCTTCCAACAGGGTCAATTGCTGTGATCCCCCTGTCACTCCAGCAATGGAAACAGGCTCTGCCACAGAATGTTCCAGTGGCATTAGGGTACACAGCTCACCAGTATCAACTAACACTTCATATTTTTGTGGCTCTTATGTGCCAGGCCATGAGATCCACACCGTCCAAAAGACCCAGTTTTCCCATGCCTCTTCTTGGCTAGAGGAAGGCCCCCTCTAGCCCTGGTTATAATTTTCTTCCTGGGCATACATACTAGAAGTTCTTTTAAGGGGTTCTGACAGATATGGCTTCATACCAGGCAGCTCTGTCATGGGAGGCTGAGGCTGCCTTCACTTTACTGGAACTCCCTTGGTTAGTGTTTTCCTCCTTGAGTTGATACACCTGTGCTTCCAGGAGAGAAGTGGTTGCCCATCCCACCTTCCCATGTCTTCCCCACAGTCGCACAGGAAGAACCACAGGTCAGCTTGTGAGGTGTACCCTCTCTTTTTAGCTGGGGACATTGGGGTCTGACTTTGGGGCTTGTGACTCGCACTGGTGCTGCATTGATCTTCTTCACCTCCTCCCTCATCTCCTCTTTAAACTCCTCTTTGAATTCCTTAACCATGGCAGACACATGAGTCTGCATCAGGCCATTGATCATACTCTCATAATTTCTAAGATTGTTGGCGACAGAACCCACTGTCTCTTGGTTGATATCAGCATTAATTGTTACAATGGAGGTGGTGTACTGAGATGGTCCTACATTTGCCAGATTCCACAGCATTTGCCCTGTGCACCTGACCTTGTCAGAGTCATTATCATGCTGTCCGCTCTTCCCAAAGAGTACCTCCCATACTGCCACTTCTCTCAGCTATTGGATCCCTTCCTCAAGGGTCTTCTTGCACATTCTATGATGATGCTCCTGTATTGTCTCTCTGTGGACAAACCTCTTTCTTACACTCATTAAAAGCTTCTTCCAGAGGGAGAGACCCTGGTTCCCTTATGAATACCTGATTCATATGTGACTCTTGGGTCAAGGATCCCAAATTCCTTGCCTAATCACCATCCACTTGCACACCTGTACCCATAAGGTCCCAGAATCGAAGTATAAGCCTCATACGCCTGTCATACAATGTCTTTGTGCAGATTACTGAGACTTTCATATGTCAGGGACTCAGTGATGATCTCAACTGCTGGCTCCCCTGTGGGTTGTTGAAGGCCCTCTTTTCTTATCTTTATTATCTGCTTTGATTTCATCTTAGACTTCCTCATTTCCACTGGGGTGACTGCAGCTGGCTGTGACGGTCCTTGCAGTTCAGCTGGAACTTGGACAGTTGAAATGTCTGTGGGTTCTATTGCTGCACCATTAGATTCTCCCTCTTCTTGGTAGTGGGAGGTTTTCTCACCAGCTGGGGAAATGTATTCCTCCAGCATCTGGTGTATCTTCTCTTCCATTACCTCCATCCAAATGTGGGTGGTTTATTTTTGAGGTGGGATCTGGGGCGGGCTTAGGTGGTGGGGCAGCATTCCTAGTCTCTGGGGCTATGTCAGGTTCTGAAGCAGCATCCCTAATCTCTGGGGTAGGTATCAGGGTGGTTATCCAAGTCAATCTTCCTTTACCTCTAAATGTTAAATAGAACAGGCATATCAGCAACACTAACCAGTATGATATCATTGTCATTTAGAGAAGATTTGAACCCTTCAAAAGGTGGTGAGGTAGACTCAAAGAGCTGGTTTGGAGAAAATTTCCCCTGGTGTCATTTCCTCACAGTAGGTACCATTATTGTGTGTGACAGGTCTGAATCCATATGCCCGCCTTCCAGAGGAAGTTAAAAATCTATGAGTTCCTCACCTTATTAACCCATAAAACTGGACAAAAGCCATAGCAGACTTAGTTATGGGGCCCATGTTTAGATAAGGGCCTGCACATGGGCAAAATATAGCCACAACCACATGCCACCCAATCCAGGATAAGCATGGTGACATCCAATGAGGTTTCTGTATCTAGCACACAAAAAATTAGGTTAATCAAGAACTATTAACCTAATGAATTAGGTTAATCAATAACTCTTTTCACTCTTTTTCTCTTGATGCCCTCGTACCTCACATTAGGTGCCAAAATCTGTTTTGGTTTGAAAAAGACCTAAGAAAAAGTCTTCTAAGGAATGCAGGAGCCTCCCTTAAAATAGGAAATGTAAACCCCCCCTGTTACAGGGCTTGCAAGGGTCTTCAGGGTGAGTGAGAGACGAGAATGTTAACTCCATGTTCAGAAGGCTTGATTTATTAGGTTATGATATATATATTACATTATTACTGTACTAAAAGAATAGGAGAGAAAAGTTCTCAGAAGGCTAGCTAAGCTAAGAATAGAAAAGGAATGAATAAACAAAGGGCTGTGTCTCAGCAGAGACTGAGACCCAGCTCTGCCGTGAGTGGTCAGTAAATCCAAACATCCACAGTAGACCAATCTCGGATCCACCTGTCACCTTCCACAGCAGCAGATAACCATTGTTTACATTTGTTGCCGAGGCCACAGCTTCTCAGAAGGGAGAAAAATCCTAAAGAAAGGATTTTTCACAAAAGATGCCTGTGACATTTCACCTTTTAAATTCTATTAAATTAAAAAGAAAGGTGTCTGTAATTTTCTCTGCGGTGCACATGCAGATGAAAGAACAAACACTTGACGGGTTATCTGTTGCCAATCCAAATCTCAATCTAGTGCTGGTGTGGAATGAACAGAGAATTTCTTCACCTGTAGAACATACAGTACTAACAAATCACCAAAACAATCTTACAATCTAAGAAAATGCAAAAAACAATGCAAAGAAAATTCAAGTCCAAACAGCTGAGTTTCAGGAAAAAGTCCACGGACTGAAGATGTTCCTTTTTGCCATCTCTGAAAATCCTTTTTGGTCCTGAAACAGGCTTGCTGCAGAAAAGTCCATCAATAGTTATCAAAGTCCATTGACAGTCATCAAACAATTTCAAACAATTTGAGACAACTTCTGGAATGTCCTTTTATGGCCTTTCAATGTTTCAGAGCTGCTGCCAGGTATTCAACTCTTTTTATTTAATTTTTTTTTTTTTTTTAATTAGAAAAAGCAGCAGCAGCAGGGCAGAGCCAGAGAAAGGCCCTGGGGGGCCCTGGCCCACGGAGAGGCACCAGGAACCCCAGATCTGGCCCACCAAAGGCAGGCCAGGGCCCATAGGGGAAAGCAAAACCCCCAAACCCATCAGGAGGCCGGGCGGTGGCCCTGGCCCAGGGACCCATGCCCAACAGCCCAGGCCCAAACCACGAGGCAGGCTCTGCCTTGCCACAGGCCTGCACCCTGCTGCCAGTACAATTGCAGAATCGGTGGCCACACACTTCTTTTCCCCAAAATCACTGAGGCATGCCAGCAGCATGGTGAATAGAAGAAGCCCCAAGAATGCTCATCTCGGGTCTAGGAATGTTTGTTTCCCACAGCAAGCAAGCCATGAACACTTCCCGCTGTGCCCTCTGCCTCTGCAATGCAAATGCAACAGGTGTGTCTCCCATCTGCCTCACGGCACCAACCCCTCTGGGCTGGGGACCAAAGGCAGAACTTTCGGGACCCACCTGCCCCTTGTCGCTGGGGTTCAAGAGGGGCGGCAGAGATGGCAACCTCCAAGTGGCAGCAAGTGACCAAACACCCCCCAACCCACCAAGAACGCTGATCTTGAATGCCGGCAGATGGGCTGCACCCACAGCCAGCTGGCGAGCACCCCCTCCTCCACAGAAGGAGAGACCGGCGCCCTCTTCCCCTGTCCCAGCTTCCCCCGCAGGGGCAGCCCCGGGATAACCCGAAAAACTCGGGGGGGAAGCCACGCTGGATGCAGGAGCCGCCGCAGGATGCTCTGAGGGTCCTGCGGGTTCGGCGCCGTCTTCAGCATCATCCCGAACAGGCACTGTCTCGGCTTGAGGTGGCGGGGATGTGCGCTGCTGTGTCCCCTGGCTCTGGGAGTGGCAGCAGACACGGTGTGGGGTCAGCAGCGTCTTCTGCCGCTGGCTCTGGGGTCAGCTGTGGAGGCGCAGTTTCAGAAGCCGGCGGAGTGCACATGGGCAGCGGCGGGGCTGGCACTGCCAGCGGCGGAACAGCCGGGAGGGGCGGCAGCGGAGGATCGCTGTTGCTTAGCAACATCAGCTCCGCTGCAGGGAGCGGTGTTCCTGAGCTCTCAGGTGCAGGCGTGGAAGCCGGCGGAGGCGCAGGAGGGATCGCCCGGGGAGGCGGCCGCGGAGCGGCTCCGGGAGGCGACTGCGCCGGCCCAGCAAGGGGGAACTCGGAGACCGGTACCGCCCCCATCTCTGAGCAGGGCAGGGTCCAAGAGGCCGGCTGTGGAGGGGCCTGCCGGGCTTCCAGGGGCGGTGCCCGCGGCGCTGGCTGGGGTGGTGCCGCCCACTCCCATCCCCCAGGAGAGAGAGAAAGGGGAGAAGGAATGCCTCCATCTGGACATGCTCTGAAGACACAGTAAAAAAAACTTCTTTGGCTCGCAGCGAAACTTCGCCCCCCACCGGGATGCAGGGGGGCTGGAAAGCAGCAGATCGTCTTCCTCCAAAGGGTCTTCTGCTGGAGACGGGGGAAATGGAGCTTGTCCCTTACAGTTAGCAATCCAGGAAAAAACAGCTACTCTCCTTTTCAAAACTGGAAGGAGTATTCTAAATGCTGAATAGATCCCGGGGTAACCAAACCCACGGTCCAAAACGAATTGGAAAATGGAGTCCATGCACTCCCATACAAAAACATCCAGAGCATACAGCAGATTAGTAAGAAACCCAAAGAGCTTTGCCCATCGAAAAAACTCATAGAAATCTGTCTCCAACAGGAGAATTCCTCCTCTTTACCCCATTTTTGCCAGAGGGCAATAAGTTTCTCCTCTGAAGCAGAGAAATGAACCTCATCCTCTATGGGGGAAGTCCCCCACATCAGCAGCCACAAACTACGAAGGGCCGAATTTTCAGGAAGGGAAAAGCGTACAGTACCTTTTGAAAGAGTCCAGCATGCTCTGGCCAGCTCCATGGTGCTGCTAGGCCATCCAAACATGTTCCTGGAGGCTTTTCAAACAATTCTCTTTGTGGTCAGCCTTGCTGTGAACTCTCTCCAAATCAGGATCTTCAGTTCTTCAGCTCCTGGCTAGAATCCACTTCTGTGGTCACTTGTGAAGCAACCATCAATGCCACACATTCAGGGTTTACCCAGTGCAGCACTTGCTCCTCTGACTTTGATGGTTGATGGGCCAATTGATGGTTTTCCTCCTCAGTTGGGGTTCACCAATTGTTACAGGGCTTGCAAGGGTTTTCGGGGTGAAGAGAGAGAAAAGAATGTTAACTCCATGTTCAGAAGGCTTGATTTGTTAGGTTATGATATATATATTACATTATTACTGTACTAAAAGAATAGGAGAGAAAAGTTCTCAGAAGGCTAGCTAAGCTAAGAATAGAAAAGGAATGAATAAACAAAGGGCTGTGTCTCAGCAGAGACTGAGACCCAGCTCTGCCGTGAGTGGTCAGTAAATCCAAACATCCACAGGAGACCAATCTCGGATCCACCTGTCACCTTCCACAGCAGCAGATAACCATTGTTTACATTTTGTTGCTGAGGCCACAGCTTCTCAGAAGGGGGAAAAATCCTAAAGAAAGGATTTTTCACAAAAGACGTCTGTGACAGTAAAGCCCCTTCCTCCCTCCCTCCAAATTATCATAATTTTTAAATTAAGGGCCTCTCAGGCAAAGATATGGGAATAGGAACAACAGTTCTTTACTAGTGTGTATAACAGGCAAAACAAAACTACAATATTTATGGCATTAACAACAAACAGAACCAGGGACCCGGTAACAGTTCCCTTGCCGGCAGTCCCTCTGCCCTTTGGTACAGTTGCTATCAGAGCCGGCAGCAATGAGCAAAAATCCTGGGCTGGTGAGCAAGATATATCAGCACTTTCGCAGTAGCTGGAACTGTGGGGACATGCCGGCAAGGCAGCACGGTACAGGCTACAGCATGCAGAAAATGCAGAGCAGTAACGAAGAAACAGCGGAGGCGGGACAGCGGTGGCCCGGCTCTGAGAAGAGTAGGGAGAGGTGAAGTTCCGGATTCCACAGGCAGATAGTGATCGGTCATTCAGGGCTGAGATACAGTGGTGCTGGTGAATTCTCCTCGCAGTAAGCAACAGCCTGGCAGTCCGCCTCTGATGCTGCAAAGCGAGAGAGGACTGCCCCCAACCCCGTCTCCTTTTTTACCTACTCCCATTCTCGCGGTGGTATCTCTGCCCTCCCCGTCACCGCCCCCTGCGCCCCCCTCCCCCCCACCCCCCCCCGCCAGAGAAACTCCCAAACCCCACAGGAGTTCCCCCTCCTCGCCATCTGTGCTTATTTGCAACTCAGTGGGAACAAAATTCCATATTTAACAAGGAAAGAAGAGAAGCCAACCTCCAATAGACTGTTGCAACAATAAAAAGAACTTTTAAAAACATGTTAACGGCTAAATGTAGTGTAGAAAAAGATATTAGAAATAACATTGGCCAGTCACATCATGGAGAGGGTCACTTCACTGAACAGGGACTTACACAAAGCAGAGATGGTTAAAGCTTTCTTTGCTTTGGAACCAAGGAAATAACACAAAGCTCTGTCAAGGAGGGTTAAGCTGTGCTGGGCCAGGAGTTGTCTCAGTGTTACCAGCCTTGTGATGACATTGTAATCTTCTGAGACTGAGTCTGATTCCCCCTGTGTTCTCAATGCCTTTATGAAACAGGAAAATATATTTCTGAATTACACTATTAAGGCATTAGAATTCATTATGGTATTAGAAAAGCTGAACTAGTGTTTTTATTATTTTTCTTATACTAAAGAGAAAGTGAGTATCTTCATCAATATACATTTTCATAGATATTATATCTACAAAATCTGACATGAAAGCATGAAATTAAAACAGACTATCACTGAACTGAGACAAACACTGACCCATGGCTGCCCCCATGGTGTTAGAAGCCTAGATAGTATTTCCACAAGCAAAGCATGAGATGTTTGAGTCACACTAAAGAATGAATAAAATTATCCCTAATCAAAACACAAATCTCTCCTCTAACTTTGTTTTGCAATGTGGAAACAGTGTTGTCTACTGTAAAATGTAGATCCTATAAACTTGTCTGTGGTAAAAGTATAAAATTATGCATCAATAGATGACTTAAATCTGCCAGGAATTAAGGTGGTCATTAGAGAAGGTTGGGAAAAAAAAGACAATCCAAGACCATATCCTAACTTTTCTTTAACCTCAGTCTGCAATCATGTGGTTTCACAGGAAAACACAGGACCAGGCAAAAGCAAAAATACTTCCAATCGTACCCAGAGATTGTTCCAACTTTTCAAAAAAAGTTGATAATCACAATAAATTTGAATACACTTTCAGTATTCTGAAGATAAAACCATGAAAATACAAGTGTTGAGAGGGAAGAACTAAGTGAGGGGGAAAAAAGAAGAACGTAAAGGGTGAAATGGCTCATCTCACTATTTTGAGCACGACAAGAACAGCTACAGATTTGTATTTTCTTGTCAACTTAAGGCCTATTATTCAGACTTCAACAATAATTTTAATGCAGAACACCAAACCTTTTGAATCCCTGCCAAGCATGCAGCATCAGGATGTGATGCTTTCCACAGCTTTTCAAGAGCCATTTGGACCCACTATATACACAGCACCTGACAGAGACTCAGCTTCCTGCTGGGAATGGGAACAGGACTATTGTGTGGTACTATATACACCTGTAAAAAGTTGTGGCACCAGTGCACTGTACGCCACTAAAATGTTTTGATTTGCCAAGGGAAAAGAGGCTGACCTGCCATGTTTCAGATTTTGCTCCTCTTGAAAATTTTGCTCCTCTTGAAAAAGCCTATGAAAATAGTAAATCTCATTTGTAAGAAGCTTTATAGAGGGAAAAATCTGAGGTTAATACTGTAGAAAGAAAAGTGAATTTTGTTCAAGCACATAATTTTTTTTATAACAGGCAACAGGATTGAAGAGGAAGTATTAGAATAAGTAATCTTCATCATCACTTTCCCCCTGCAGAGAGAACAAGATATAATGGTTACTGGTATATTGCTCTGCATCAGATGCTGACAGTTACAATTTTACTTCCATTTTAATTTTCTGCTATGAATATGCTGCTCTCAGCAAATGAATTTACTGTTTGAAGAAATAAGTTCCCATTAGGATAATATTTTAGGACAGCAGCAACTGCATATTTTTGTATTGTTAAATTATGTAGTCTCTACAGTCTAGTTAATTTAATAGTTCAGAAGTATATGCCGGGGGAGGGGAAGAAGGGGATCTCAGTGCCCCTGTTTGTCCATCTCAATTACTCTTATGCTCTGAAGCAAGAGAAGAATATCCTTTCTGAAGAGAATTTACTTACTTCAACAAGACCTGGCTCCCTGTTATAATAACAAATAAACACTTAGAATGCCATATAGTGGAATCACAGAAAACTTTGCTTTTAAATGGAAATTAAAACTCAGGATTACCTGAGATCTGCATTGAAAACCTCACCTCAAGTTGCCTGAACAAGCGGAGGTTGTTGGATAAATGCAGTTGCTTCTCCTTTGAGTATTTAAAATGGAGCTCAGCTGCCTGCATGTTGTACTCCTGTTGGACACACACATGGGTAGTCCCTTCAGATATCTCATTAAGTGAACTTTATTTTTCAGATTGCTGAGGACATAAGTCTTTCACTAGAGCTTCACCCAAACACTCTGAAGAATCTCCACAGGAAAACATGGCTCATGTTAAAATAAGCGATATGCCATTTTCCTAATGATGCTATTTAACCATCTACAAGTGATGTTAAGTACTATTCTAAAAGGATGTTATTGTTCAGAAAAATAATAATGGACCTAATGAGCACATTTTTCTAATGGTTTTTCTTCCTCATCCCAAAAAGTGAATTCTCCCTATTTCTAATTCTATAGAACACATTACAAGTTCCACTTTCTAAACCAAATCATGAAATAGAAATGCAAGGTAAATATTTTGTCTAACACAATGTGAAAAAGTTACGAGATAAAACTAATAGCTAGCACTTGGCTAGTTTCAATATGAAAGTGAAGGACAATGGAATACATATTGGGTGGACCAGGCAATTCATGCAAACCACTGTGGAGTTCAGGATGAATTAAATGTCTTCAAAGTCTAAACTATTGAAACAACAGAGTCTTGTAAACAACATACTACCTACTATTCACTATGTATAAGATTTCACACTTTTTCACAGAACACAGAATGACAACGTCCAGCCATATTGAGTCCAGGTCAGTTCTGCTGAGCACAGTACTGGAAGACACTGACTACATATAAACAAAGTAGACAAACCAAAAAATGGAAAGATTAACTACATTGCTGTTGTCAGTCTGGTTTAGCTTGATAATTTTTCAAAATGAAGTAAACCTAGTCACTGTGACCGTACCAACTTTAATACTGCCCTCTATGTACACAAAGGATATAATCTTGAATTGAGGCTTTAAGTATCAAATGCCATCACAAAACAATGTGCAAAACACAAGTTTCCTCAAGCACTGAAGTTGAAGAGTAAGTTCCAAAAGACTCATTAACATGTAATTATAAAGATGCAAGGTATTACATACCAATGGAATATTCACCAAAACTATAACACAGTTTTTTTCCATAATCATTCATGCACCAATTTAATTTCTTCTCTCACTGTGACTTCTCTTGAAATTTACTTCATGGTACAATAATCTTCATTAGCATGTAGCAAATAATAATAATAATATATTCTAGCAGAATAGGGAACAACACTAGTGCAAAGCTAATTGAATACAAACACCTAACTCTAATGTGTAAAAAAATTTCCTCCTTTTTGCTCAGTTTTATTATCATGGGAATATACTTCTTGTATTCATGGACACTAAGTACTTTGACTAAGTAACAATGGGCTATAACTTACCTATGTGTTTTCCATTCTCCATTATTTATGTGGCTTTTGTATTTAGGTGACAAATATGTCTTAACTCCAGCATTTGGGACAGATGTTTTACTAGATCAAATTTTATCCAGTCCACATTTCTCATCATATTCACATGTTCAGATATCCATGTACTCTCACTGAAATCATGAAACCCATAGAAAAGACTATGAAAACTATTGAATCCAATTGCAAAAGCAGTTAATTCATTTGCAGTAGTAGTAAGACTGCCCTGCATTATGGATCTTACTGCATTTTTCAGTAGAAGAGTTTTTGGGATATATCTGTTTTCTTGAGTACTTGAGCTGATAAGGAAACTCTCAGAGCCTTTTGGAGTTAGAAATTTTTATTGGTATAGTAGAAAAACCACCCTTTTTTTTCATTGCCTGTTTTGCTAAAAAGCTCTATTGGACATTTTCTGAATACTGAAGTTACCATTCTGGGAATAGTTAAACAGACACTTTGTTTAGTTTTTAAATCATTTTTTTCAAAATTTTGATGCCAGTTATGTGAGCAGACCTAAGCAAGTGAGATTTATTAGGTTTCAGAATGACACAAGCCTGATGAATTTTTTTTCTGTTTAAAAGTTGGAGTTGGCCACTAAGGCGTTGAAAAAAACTAAATGTCTTAGCTCAGTCTGTCTAAGAAGCTACTTAAGAAGTTTTAGTATGTTGTTACTTGGTCTCCCATGCAAAATTTAAAATTATGGAGGGTGGTTCACAATGAGATGTTAAAGCTTCAGGCTGAGAAAAAAGCAGCCGAGCAGGCAACAGCTGCACATGGCCGTAATAAAGATTATGATCAGGAAATGGGTACACCGCTCGCTCCTGCAGTGAGGACGGTTTTCTCGCCATGCTCCTCTGCTTCAGCAGGCCAGGGTATAGAGCGCGCCTCTGAGGCTTCCACACCCCCTGAACAACAGGAGCCGTGGCCAAGACCACCTGATAAGCTTCCGCAAAGTAATGGGGCGGAAAACGACCTAGCGGAGGCTATTGCGAGGGAGCGATGGGACGCTTCGGCTGCGCTGGCAAGAAAAGCCATGAAAAAGGGGGATAAGGAGGTTATCAGTGCTGCTGCCCAGCTGGCTTGTCCTGTTGTATTCAATCCGCAGGAGGCAGGGGGCATGTAGGCTACTATTACAGCCCTTGATTGGAAATTGCTGTCTCAGCTGAGGTCTACTGTTAGTCAATTTGGAGTGAAAAGTGAGCCAGCCAAACAGATGTTAGACTATATTTTTGATACCAGTCTTCTCTTGGTAAATGATTGTTGTGGAATAGCTAAATTGATCTTTACTCAACATCAGCAGTTGTTATTCAGTGCTCATTGGCAAGAGCTTGTAAATGAATGTTTGTCGGAGAAAGAGGCCTTTGTCGGGGATGAGCCATTTGTCGATGAGGGGAGACTCGGACACTCAATATGAGTGATAAGCAAGTTCCGTTTATTGAAGAGAGCATCAGACACTTATACAGGGAGCAATAAGCTCATGAATATTCTGTAATTTACACCGTTCATTGGCCACACCACAACATCAGCTCTTCCCCATGCCTCAGGGGTTACATCTCTCTTTTCTCATGTCTCTTTCACTATTTGTTATCATACTACAGCTATGCCCAAGGACACACTATCTTGCAGGTGCAGGACTTGGAATTAGCCACAGCTTTGTAATTTTCCATTCTCTAGCAGCTAAATTCCCAACAAATGTGTAGCGGTACAGAGGCAGCAGGGAGACCCTCTCCATGGTATAACTGTTAACGAGCTTATGGGCTTGGGACCTTTTCTTCCTACCGAAGCACAAGCTTTGCTGGGGTAAGATAAGTGCCGGGAGGCTATGAGGTTGGTCAGGCTTGCTATAGAGAGGGTAAAAGAGCCAGGAGGGATACCCATGTATATGGAAATTAGGCAAGGGCCAGAAGAATCATTTGGGTCATTTATTGATAAGGCTGCTGCCGCAATTGAAAGGGCTGGAGTACCAGAATATCTTAGGGGGGCATTACTCAAGGAGTGTGCTCTCCAAAATTGTAATTCTACTACTAGGAGCGTGCTTGATACTCTGGGTGCCAACTGGACTATAAAGGAGGCATTAGAGAGGATGGCTTTAATGCCAACAGGAGCACAAGCCTTTGTAGTAGATGCAATCAATTAGGGCTAGGCTTACAAGAACAGGCAAAGACCTCTCAAAATCAGGTGTTAGCTGCTCTTGCACCACTTCAAGTGTCAGCAGCACTGCCTCCAACGTCTAGTTGGTGCCAAAAATGCTGCTCGGACACTCACAATACGGGTGCCTGCAAGCAGAGACTGGGAAGCACAAACCACATTCACCGCACACCGACACAAGTCATCGCTGCAGCATCAGCACCCTCTCCTGTCTCCAGCCCGCCACCACAGGGAGCCTCGGCTTGGAACTGGCAGCCACCGTAGAAGTTACCCTGACAACCCTGCACCCACGAAAAATCCCGACAGGGGTTCACGGACCTATTGTTATACAGGGTCAAGCTGGGTGCTCTGTTGTTTGGAAGATCATCTGCTTTGGGATTTTTTTTGCCTGGCGTCATTGATGTGGACTATGTGGTTGTGGTGTATACCCCTTTCCCACCACTCCAAATTAACAAAGGACTCAGAATTGCTCAGCTGGTGCCACTTGAGCCAAATGACTAAGGGATTACAGGCTATAAAAGGACAAGAGAGGGGAGAAAATGGTTTTGAATCCACCGGAGGACTTACCTTACTGACTTTGAACCTTTCTGGGAGACCCAAGAAAAGGGTGGAAGTGGAATTTCAAGGACAGAAAGGATCATTTTAAGGCTTGCTTGACACTGGAGCACATTCCAGCATTATTAGCCCTAGCCGTTTGCCTCCTTTCTGGGTTTGCATGAATGAGAAACAGCTAACAGCTTTCTTTTTCAGTAGTCCAATTACCACCTACCATGCAATGCCTGATAAGGCAGGACATTATGGCTCAGTTGGGGGGTGGTTTTAACCCTTTGGGGTAAAAGCCATTGCTTGGACCGTGGCTGGGGAACCTTGTGACATACGCTATAGGGATACTAGGTGTGCTTTTAATGCTTTTTCTTATTTTACCTTATTTTTTAAGGTAAATTTAATTAAAAAGACCTTGTATTTTTAATTGTACTCAAGATATGGTCAGTAGAATCATAGAAAAAACCTGGCAGACTAACCTCCTTGCGCAAAAGAAAAAAAAAACAGGGAATATGTTGGAGAGTTTGGTTCAGACATGGTTTATAGAAAAAGGCCATGATCATATACAGCTGGTTAAGAATTAAAAGGCAGCTGTAAGCAGGAAGTTCTCAGGCTTTTTCCTTAAAAACAATAAACACTGTGTCCTTGGCTAAGTGATGAGAAAAACATGGTGGAAAACATGTAGTCCTTGAGGGTGCTCAATAACAAGTAAACAGCAGGATGAGGAAAACAAATTAGCCTCTGTTACGAACAAAAATTCGGTTAATATTTTTTTGTGAGAAAGAGCTACAGGGAGGCAGCCAGATCTCTGTCCCTGCCAGGGTTCTGCATGCTTTGTTATTGTAATCACGGGTCATTGTAGCTTATTGCCCCTTTTGTATTAGTAAAGGCCCTGGCTGGGGTGGGGTGATGGCCCTTCCTCGAGGCTAAGGTGTTCTCTTTTCCTACCATAGGGAAGACACCTGAGAGGGTGGGGGGGTTATGCAAAGTGACTCCAAGACCAGCATGCTTTTTGGGACCCCAACTCCAGAGGCACAGAGAAAACCCCAAAAACAACGAGCCAAATATGAGTTGAGAGACTAAAGTGATGTCTAGACATGAGGAGCCGAGTGCTGAGCCTGCAGAGATGCTGAACACCTTCGGAGCCCCTCTCGCCCTGAGCAGAGAGTTGTCCTGACGCCGGGACCAGGCGGGACAGAGCCAGGGAAAGTAAGATCTGAGGGGGACACCACGCCCTAAAGGCTCCCATGAGGACTGGATCCCCCGGCTCTGCCCCTGGTGGACAGAGCTGCGCATATCCTCCTCCTCTGAGTCGCCCTGGGAGATGCGACGGGGACTGCAGCCCTGCCGAGCTGCTCAATCCTGAGCTGATCACTTTTAATAAAGGCATTAAAAAGGAGAAGAAGTCTCCTGGCCCTGTTTATTTCAGCTGGGGGCACTCGTCCGGAATAGCCACGCCGCAAGAAGACTCAAGACTGGCCATCTTGGAACTTCAGGACAGCTGGCTACCAGGACCAGAGGGATCGCCTCAGGAGCAGCGACACAGAGAAGCACCGGAGCACCGGATTGGTGAGAAATCCAGTGGCGGAAGCGGGAGACGTGCGCATGTGTGTGTGAATGAGACGAAGGCCTGTAGCCGGACCTTCGAAGTGAGAGTGCACCTCTCAGTACCGCGTTTCAGAGCTTTCACGAGAAAGCCGGCCGGAAACAGGGGGAAGTGTGTGTTATTAGCGTGACTGAGCTGTGTCTCAAGGGGGAATAAAGGGCCCCCCCCCTCCGGGCGTGCGGAGAGAATATTTGTATGAGTGGCACGCACCCCAAAGTAAGTCCTGACATAGGGAAGTCAGGCAGATTTGTCAGTCCCGAGAAGGATTCAGGTAGCATTTGTAAGTCTCGAGAAGGATTCATGTAAGATTTGTCAGTCCCGAGAAGGATTCGGGTAGCTCACAAGCCCTGCAGGCAAAAGTAAGTCCTGACACAGGAGTCAGGCACAAACCCCAGCGAAGGAGGCTGTGGTTTGCTTTTAAGTCCTGATATGGTGAAGCCTAAAAATTGGCGGGTTAGGCAAACTAAAAATCAGGCAGTTGTTTTTCCTGACTGAGGGAGTCAGGCACGACCCGGATTCTTAAGGCTGAGGCTTCGTGTGTTCAAGTCCCGATAGATATAAGACCTGACGTGGGGAAAAGTTGGGCAATCAAGAGATCGGGCAGTTGTTTCAGTATAAAGTCCTGAGCATCAGGAGGCAGAAATTTGAAGTTCAGTGGAGGAGGCTAAAGCTCCTCAAAGAAGGTTTTTTTTGAAATTACTGGTCAGTAAAGGCACCTTTGGGACTTTTTACTGTTAAGACCTGTAAAATGGGAGGGTGTAATAGTAAAAAGACCGGCAAGAGACTGAGGGATATACCTCCCAATAGTCCCTTAGGAGAACTGTTAGTAAAATGGGATTCTATAGTGGCCACGGAGGGATTAGATAAAGTGAAAATGATCCATTGCTGTATGGAAGTGTGGCCAGAATTAGAGGTGCAAGGAAGATGGCCTTGGTGTGGGACAAAGGATAAGTGGATGTGCCAACAATTAAATAATTATCTGACAGCTCGAGGGGATACTGATCCTGAGCAATTACTGTATGTAGCTTGCTGGTTAAAGAGCGCTGTTGGGGATGAAGGAGTGCGAATTTGTAAGGTACCGAGGAAGAAAGAGGGGAATGAAGGAGGGGATGATAGGAGTAGTAAAAGATGGGATCCCCTGGATTATTTGCCTCCTTCTGCCCCTCCACCTTATAATCCTCTTCTTCAAGCACCTCAAATGGCAGGTCCGGTTCTTCCCCTGGCTGCCATCTCATTATCACCTGTTCAAACTCCTCCTTCTACCTCTTCAGCTTCCGCTATGATAAACCCAGTATCCCCTCCAGTTCCGTCTGCACCACCACAAGTGCCTACTCCACCTGTTGCATTCTCCACTCCTTCTCCAGCTGCATTTAATATTCAGGCAGGTTCTTCTCCCCCTCCTATTGCTTTCCCTTTACCTCCTCCTAGTTGGGGCACAAATGCCTCCTGGCCCAGTAAACAGCTATCAGCAAATACTCCTGCTGATGGGCAGAACGTTCAGGGTAACCCAAATATCCCTCAAAGTAGTTTGGCATCTGAAGATGGGCCATACTGTAGCACCAGATCCATGACCTCCAAGGCGGAGAGACTCTTTCCCCTCAGAGAGGTTCCTATGGGAGGAGTAGCAGGAGGTGTTGGCTTTGTGAATGCTCCCCTAACTGCTTCTGAGGTGAGAGGATTCAAGAAAGAGTTGGGGCATTTAGTTGAGGACCCAGTGGGCATAGCCAACCAAGCGGATCAATTTCTAGGTCCAAATATCTACACTTGGGGGGAGATGAATTCCATCCTGAGCATATTATTTTCCCCAGAAGAGGTCCAGATGATTAGGGTGGCTGGCATAAGAATTTGGGAGAAAGGTAACTGTCCAGGACCCCAGGTGCCATCAGGCGAACAGAAATTGCCACTAACGGATCCCAGCTGGAACCCTAACCAGGAGGAGGGGAGGAAGGCCATGATGGAATATAGGTCTTTGATAATACGGGGGATCAAAGAGTCAGTTCCCAAAGGAACTAACACCCAATTGGCATTTGAGGGTACACAGGAGAAAGATGAAGCTCCTGCTGCCTGGCTTAACCGCCTAAAGCGGAACTTCCAGTTGTACTCTAGAATAGACCCAGACACCCTAGAAGGTCAAATGCTACTAAAAGTCCAATTTGTTACCAAATCTTGGCCTGATATACGGAGAAAACTGGAAAAGATGGAAGATTGGCAAGAGAAGGACATGAATGAGTTATTAAGAGAGGCATTGAAGGTGTATTTAAGGAGGGAGGAAGATAAAGCAAAGGCCAAGGCTAAGATCATGGTTGCTGTAGCTAGAGAAAGTGCAGGGTGGGCAGGTACACCACCAGGAGGAGGCAAGGATAGGCCTCTTGTACTGTCAGGTGCAACGGGGATAGAGACACCTCAAGTCCCTTTGAGAGGACGATATTGCTATTACTGTGGAGAGCCAGGACACGTCAGGAGGTTTTGTAGAAAGCTCAGTCACGATGTGGCAATAGCCAAGGAACAAGATAATTTAGGGAAGATCCTTAGAAGATCCTTAGACGATTAGAGGGTCAGGGGCTTTAAACTATAGGGGACCCCTAAATTAAGAATTTGAATTTTTGGTTGATACAGGAGCAGATAAGTCCTGTCTCAACAAAGTAACATCTGAAGTTAGACAAAAACAAGCTAGGTAGAAAGGATATCCAATAGCACCAAAACTGGCCAGTAAGACTAAACTTGTAATAAGTGGTGTGAAAGTAAAAGGTACCTTATTGTTGTCTTGTTGTGTGTGTGAGAGTGAGTCACAAGCAAAGTCAGCCTCAACTTCCCGGGCAGGTGGGAAGGGGGCAGTGGAAGTGTGTGTGACCGGCAAACCAGGCTTGTGTCCCCCGGGCGGGTGGGGGCTGTGACCAAAGTGTGTGTGTGACCTGCAAACCAGACTAGTGCTCCCCAGATGTGTGGGGGAGCCGTAGCTGTAAGAGCATGAGTGACACGCAGGCAGCCTCACAGGTGAATGTGCACCAGAGGCAACCAGAGTCTGGGCCCTTCCAAGAGGCTCAGAGACTTGTGGGCCAACCCCCAGGGTGAAGGGGGGGGCTACAGGGACCTGTGATTTTCTAGCAATAAGTTTGTGTCTTGAGGGTGTGAGGGAATGTGTGAAAGTGAATGAAAAATGAGAGAGTGAATATAGACGAATTAGAATAGAGGTAATGTAGATTATGCATTACAAGTTTTACCCCATCTCATTAGAGGGAAGTGTATTGTGTAGAAGAATGGTGTAAGGAAAAAAAATTAAGTGTAAGGAAGGGGTTGAAAGAAGTATTTAAGCTGTAAGTGAAAGTAAGAAACAGAAGCAAGAGATAAATAAATAAGATCTTGAAAAATAGAACAGAAAACCAGTGAAATAAATATACAGAAAAATAAGAGAATAAAAGTACTTTGGGAGTTAAGTCAGCTGAGAAATACAACTCCTTGCAAAATACAGAGTATGTAGAAGTTGATGAGAGAAACATACAAGCTATGGAAAAAGAGAAATTACCAATAACATTAAACAGAGAAACTGAGTTTTGATAAAATCATTAAATAGCAGACCATTAATGCCTGTGTTTGAAGGCCCATTTCAGGTACTCTTCATTACTAATTCGACTGTGCAGACAAAAAGAAAAAGGTTGGACTCACATCATTCTCACCCCCTGGCATTGGACCAGGATTCAACATCAAGTATTTTTCCCTCTGGCATTCTGGCATTGGACCGGACTGCACCCCATTCTCCCTCTGGCATTGGTCCAGACTCCCAGTTTTTCCCTCTGGCATTGGGCCAGAGGCCACACCACTCACCTCCGGGCACTGGATAAGGATTCATCCACATCACAAGTTAATTCACCTAAGTATACTGTGATTTAAAGTTGACTCTCAGGAGGAAGAGTCAAAAAGACTGAACTGTATGGGAAAAATTGGTATCAGAGTTCTAACATTGCTTAAAATGCTTCAAAACTGTTCTGTGTAAACTATGTTGGTAAAAAGTTTAAGGCTGTAAATAAGTAATTCTGGTTTAAGTCCCCCAATTTAATTCTAAAGACTCCAGTTTAATCCTCTACAGAACACTCCCCTAGGGGGGAAAACCAAAATTGGTAGGGAACAGACCAAGAGAGGTTTAACCAGAGAAGTGGGTAGAAGGGACTCTAAAGAGCTTGGAAGCTTCTCCTCAGTAAAATTCCCCAAGAGGCAAGGCTGGGTGGGAAGGCAGTGCAAGTCCATACCGGACTCCTGGGAAGGGTAGTACTGATGGCTCTAATTGCTGGTGTTGCTCTAGGAAGCCCAGCTGAGCTGTGCAGTGAATGCTACCAACCCCTCTATGAGGAGGAAGTGAGCTCCTTGTCGAGAGTCCATATCAGTTCTAACCCTGATTGTGTTAACCCCTCCCAATTGGTCCTTTATCAGAAAAATAAGAGAGTGTATTGGATAGCCCAGAATACTGCCACTTTTAGGCAGCCACTCCTAGGAGAGTGCCCTATAGGGGCAGCCTGGCTGTGCTTTGAATGTGATGCTGCTGAAACAAGCTCAGCAGATCTAGTAAAAAGCAAAGAAATGGTGAAAATGGTAAGAAAAACTGTTTGTTACAAGTATTTATATGAGTGTACTGGAAAAGAGATAAACCCCTTTTGGAACACATTTCAGGGGAGCTCTAAACCCCTAGGTTTGATCTCATCTGGCAACTGCATTGCTAGAGTGATAAAACCAATTTTCTTATTACCCAAAGAAACTGGATCAGGTTTGGGAGTTCCTATATATAATGATTTGGGAGAAATTAAACAAAACCGAAAAAGTGAAATAGAAATTGGGAAAATCCAAAATTGTAAAAGCAAAGTTCAGATCCCAATATCTGTGTTGAACAAAGTCATCCGGCTCGAGGCAGTATTAAAAATAAAGAATTCAATTATTAGGGACATTTCAAATGAAATAAAAAGATTAGCATGTGTAAATAATCAAGATCAAACTCCTACACTTGATCCCAGTGGGTGGGAGAATTTAGAGATTTTCAGAAGAGATGTATGGGAAAAGGTGGTTTTTCTCGCTGTGTGTGTACTTGGAGGATTGCTCTTTTTACTATGCTTAATTATCTGTTTTAGTAAACCAGTATTTGCTGTGCAGACCAACCTGAAGAAACCAAGAAAAGTAACAAGGTTAAGTAACCATGATTACCAAAGTGCACAAGAGATTTATAGTAGATTCAAAACAAAAAATTGTGAGTTGATGCGAGCTTAAGAATTTAAGCTCGATCAAAGAAAAAGAGGGGGGACTGTTATGAACAAAAATTCGGTTAATATTTTTTTGTGAGAAAGAGCTACAGGGAGGCAGCCAGATCTCTGTCCCTGCCAGGGTTCTGTGTGCTTTGTTATTGTAATCACGGGTCATTGTAGCTTATTGCCCCTTTTGTATTAGTAAAGGCCCTGGCTGGGGTGGGGTGATGGCCCTTCCCCGAGGCTAAGGTGTTCTCTTTTCCTACCATAGGGAAGACACCTGAGAGGGTGGGGGGGGTTATGCAAAGTGACTCCAAGACCAGCATGCTTTTTGGGACCCCAACTCCAGAGGCACAGAGAAAACCCCAAAAACAACGAGCCAAATATGAGTTGAGAGACTAAAGTGATGTCTAGACATGAGGAGCCGAGTGCTGAGCCTGCAGAGATGCTGAACACCTTCGGAGCCCCTCTCGCCCTGAGCAGAGAGTTGTCCTGATGCCGGGACCAGGCGGGACAGAGCCAGGGAAAGTAAGATCTGAGGGGGACACCACGCCCTAAAGCTCCCATGAGGACTGGATCCCCCGGCTCTGCCCCTGGTGGACAGAGCTGCGCATATCCTCCTCCTCTGAGTCGCCCTGGGAGACGCGATGGGGACTGCAGCCCTGCCGAGCCGCCCAATCCTGAGCTGATCACTTTTAATACAGTCATTAAAAAGGAGAAGTAGTCTCCTGGCCCTGTTTATTTCAGCCTCAACAAGAAACCACAGGTATTAACAACAAAGCGGGTGTTAGCATGTCACCTGTAACCAATGATGAACTCGGGTTTTGCAATATGTATGAGGTTAATTAACACTACTATAAAAGTGTGTAAGCTGGATCAATAAAGTGGAGATCGATGCTCATCAATCGGATGTGTGCTCATTTCCCTTCACTTTCCTCAGTCTCTGTGTCACAGGAAAAAAAAATGGTTCCGTCTATGGCCACACAAGAAAAGTCCACCCAAAAGGCCACTCCATCATCTCTCCCCCACTCAAGAGTCTTCTGCACTTCCCTTATGGCCCATTCCCTCTTATCTCTTTTCTCATTCAGCTCCAGGAGGATCAGGATTTTTCAAGGTCTCAATCAGGCAAGAAAAGGGTTAAAAATTTCAGTCTCTGCCTGTCCCAGAGCTCCGGAACTCCCACGCTGCCCTGGCCAGGCACCTTCTCGCCGCACTCCCCCCTTCTCCTCCTCAGCCGGCTGCTATCACATTCTGTCGCTGGCTCTCCCTCTCTCTCTCCTGGGGGGGCAGGGGGTGGCTGCCCGATGTCTCTTGGTGCTCTTCCACCCTTCCATCCTCAAGGGCCTCCTCACCCCCCATCTCTGTCCAGGCCCAGGCCTACCGCAGGGCTGCCCCTCCCCTGCCCAGCAGCAGCAGCTGGACGGGGGAAGGAGATCCGACCTCTTCGCCTCGAAGTCCCAACAGAAGCTCCCGGCACCCAAGCTCTGGCTTTTAACCCCTGTGTGTTCTCAGAGGTGTGTCCGAACCCCACTGGCCACATCAGGTGCCAGTATCAAAATCTGAGCACCCATTGGTTTGACCACAGCATCCCAGAATTCCTACTTCCTGGTCAAACCAGCACACCCGTGTATCAGCTTGAGGCCTTTGCCTCTGGTCCTCTCTGCGGGCACAGTAGCAGGGACCAATCCCTCTCTCACTGCAACCTCCTGAGCAAAGGGCTTTTCAGCTTCTCACCCCACCAGTGGGCAGGCTGGAGGTGCAAAAGGAGTTGGGAGGGGACACAGCCAGGACAGGTGACCCCAGATGACCAAAGGGATATTCCAGATCATATAGCATCATGCTTTACATATAAAGTTTAGGGAAGAAGAAGGAAGTGGAGGATGTTTGGAGTATTTAGCTTCTCATCCCAAGTTATCATTACAAGTGATATAAACCTGTTTTCCTGGGGATGGCTGAACACCTGCCTGCTCATGGGAAGGGGTGAATGAATTCCCTGATTTGCTTTCTTTGCATATGTGACTTTTGCTTTACTTATTAAACTGTAGTTTTCTCAGTGCTAAGGTTTTTTCACTTTTACCGTTCCAATTCTTCCATCCTCCCACCAGAGCGGAGTAAAATAGTGGCCCTTTGTGGCTTAGTTGCCAGATGGGGTTAAACCACAACATCTCCTACATACGGCAATGTTCCCACTACCAGGTTTGTTTCCAGGAGATTTTGTGCCTATGCAATTATCAACTGTATGCCCTTGTGTTCTGGTAGACAAAAATAATTGATTTACAAAGCTCTTCAAATGGAGGTCATTAACTTGACTATAATAAAGTACATCATCAATGTAATCTTCTTATTATCCTATATGAATTTGCCTGTGTCAGATTTTCAGCCTGCACTTGTTTTGTTTCATTTCCTATCTCCTGATATAGCTTTTTCAGCATGGTTATTTGCCAATATCCTGCACAAACTGCTTCAGCTCACTTATTGCAGGTAATTACTTCAGTTTTGGAGCCTCCATTATCTGTAGCCTGACACCTTGCCATTTGAAGGAACAGCAAGACATGCTTGAGTAATGTGAAGTGCAAAGGTAGAGATGTGGATTTGCTTTAATCTGGAGGCTTTTCCTAACATTTGAAACCAAACTCTACATCACGTGAATTAAAACGCGCCAAGTTAGACACTTTCTAAAAATTACTAAGTAGGAAAAAAATTTCTGAAAAGCACTAATTTTCTATCTCTAGCTTGCATTTCTGTCATAGCTAAGTCATTTCTTACCAGGTTTATAGGTTACTAAACTCTTTCAGTTTTGTGACAGAAACTTTCTCCAACTAGATACATGGTACACACATCACCCAACACACATCAAACAACTATTTTTGCAATTTATCGATGCTGTGGTGTGTTCTTAAGTTCGTTAGTTTGCTCCCCCCATTTTCTGCATTAAATGGTTTCTTCCTTTTCCAGGACTTCCTGTTGCTACCCTGTCAGTTAGGTTGCTATGGAAATGAAACTGCTCCTCCCCTGGTTTCTCTTATAAAGTGAAAGTTATTTCTTCCTTGGGTCCAGTCAATCACTCCTTTTTCTCCTCCCAGGTTTCGAGAATTTTCTTTTCTCTGGGAGTTATGGTTGGCTGTAGCCCCGGAGCTCCTCCTATGATTTATAACAGTTGGTTACTTTGGTATATCAGTTATGTTTCGTACTTCCAAATATGTATTTCTATTGGTTAGCCAGGTTTTCCTGCCTTCTTCCCCCCTTTTCCCTTAAAACCCTCTCCTGCCCCCTGTTCGGGGCCATTTGCTGGGTGTTTCCCTTCCTTGTTGGTTCTTCTGTAATAAACCGACAGTTTACCCCCAGCAAGTGGTCGCCTCCTAATTCGTCTCTCACCGCACTGCTCCGAGCTATCCCCCAGCTCAGCCCGAGGCCAAGATGCCGAAGGGGGCTGGCTTCAGCTGCGCAGGGGCCCTGGCCTTCGCCCCTCACCAGATAGCCAGATTCCAGGGCCGTGTACGCCCCCGCGCATATCTAACCACCCTTATTCCCTTAAATAAAGAGCAAAACTTTCACAGACTTCAGACCCATACATTATGATTTTATTTCCATACAAATGAGATACTTCCTTCATTTTGTGTCTTTTAAAGACAAGCTCAGAATAAAATACTGGGGGCAAAACAAGGATCAATTGAGCCCAGAAATTTTTTAAGGTACCTGAATAATTTGGAGAGAATGATGACTTTTCTGGTTTATAGTTCACCTTTCCTCAACAGCTCCACTTAATACTAAAAATTAATATGTTCATTACAAAAGCTGAAAGATTAATAATGATCAGAAAGAAACTTTATATGTACCACTTGTACTTCCATTTTGGGCATTTACTAAGGTATTCTGTAGACTGGAGAGGAATTATAACCAGTTACCAACACTCCCATTACACAGACTTTGAAAGGCATACACATGAGTAGGCTATCCAAATTCGTAAGACTCTTCTGTATAGCAGACTCATTCTTCTGGCTGGATTTTCCCATGGAAGCAGCACACAAATAATTTATTCCCAATTTTTTCATCATATATTACTGAGATACAAGAGTAACAGTATTCCTCAGTAACAGTAACTTTCTAAAGCTTCTTTTAATCTAACATTGATTTTTTTGCCTGTGGATTTCTGTCTTTCGGGGGAAAAACCTCCACCCATATAAAAACAGAGCTGTATAGTGTGCTTCACAGACATGTCATGAAAAGAAAATAAGTCATAAACAAACATATTCATTTATTTACCACAAAAAAGAGAATCCCTGCCACTGCAAAAGCAGAAATCAAGCCAACAAAAGGCAAAGTTAGACTTTCATTAACTGAGTATTTTTGCAAAAGCTGCATATTATTGTTCTGCATTCTAAAAATTGTGATATTGCATGCAAAACCCAACAAAATTGTCTGGCAATTTTTAGCAGAAACAGAACCATCTGGTGGGGAGGGGAAAAGGCACACACACAAAATAAAAAATCCACAACAAATAAATGAACAAAAAACCTCCACAAACAAACAAAAATCTATAGTTTAATGTCTTACTGTATATTTGTCTGTCTTAAAGATTAAGACAGTCTTTTATACTCACTAATTCATAAAAAGAAATACTACTTAACCCATAGCCCTTTTTGATGGATTTTAGACACATATGTTTTTCAGTAATTTTCTTACAGTTGCTTACACCTGAACCTACCTTAAACAAGGTAACTGCTTTAACTACCAGTTCTTCATACTGTCATCATCTCAGTAATGGTCAACAAACATGTAATCCCAGCTAATAAGCTGCAGCATTGCTAAGGTTCCCATGTTTCTTTCCATAATCAGTCAGTAGTTATACTTTGGTCTACTGTGTTCATAACCAACATATTTCAGGTTCTAATATTCTAACATACTTCTAATCATGTGCAAAGAGACCTCACAAACCAGGCATGTATACAAAATATTTTAAAGTTTTAACTAATTATATTTATGGTAGCCACATGCAAAACAAAGTTCCTATTATTTTCCCCTTTCTCAGTATTCACAACGCCAGAAAGAATGTACTCTTGCCATTGCAAGTAAATTTTGGTGTTAAGCTATTAAATTTAGAGAAGTTTTCAAACAAGAAGAATTAGCTTTTTTTAACAGTGGCTTGCTTTTGCTATCCAGACAGAGGCTGAGGTTACCCTATCATCATCCTTCCTCTTCAAATGAAAGAAAATGCAGTTTCCAATCTTGGTTTTGAGATTAAAAATCCATATAACAACTAAGAAAGTTTAGATCAGTTTAGTCTCACCTCTAACAGTTAATTACAGTCACTTCCTTGTAAGACTCATGGAATCCTATATATTTACTGGACAGAGGCTCTGATAAACTTTTGGATAATTCATTTGCACTAGCCATATAAGGCAATGTACTTAGTTTTAGAAGCTTACTTTTGGTTCACTGATGAATTACAATGTTTGTTCTACTACAATGTTTAGTTTGACAGTCTTGTTTACAGTAGGATATGTTTCTAAAAGTAATCATGCTAGTTAGAAGACATAACTTTCAAAAGGTTATGTTAAATCATCCTTATTTTGGACAATACTTGAATTTCTAAAACCCCAAATCTATGGTAATTCATATAACCTCAAAGACAGAGTCCATGAATGTAACAGTCCAACCATTCTATATAGCAGTTCACAGAGCATGTAAAAATCACAACTTCTATTTGAAATGTTTTACCACTGCTACCATGAAAAGAACTATAATCACCCAGTGAGACATACACAGAATATTACTTGCTAACGGGTTGTTTAATATCAATATGAAATACAGGCTGATTTTGATGACAAAACAGCAACAAAACCCAAGAAAATAAACCAAAAAAACTGTGCAAAACCAGATAAATCTCTGTCATTGTAAGAACACATATAGAAGCTTCACATCATAAGGTGAATGGGGCAAAAGTCTCACTGACGACCATCTCACAGAAACACAGAATCATTCAGGGTGGAAGACTTGAGATCATCTAGTCCAAACCCTGTGCTCAAGGAAAATCAGCCAGAATAGATCACTCAGAATCATGGCCAGTCAGATTTTAAAAATCACCAAGAAAAGCTTCACAAATTCCTGAGAAAACTTATTGCAGTGTTTGACCGCTTTCACGCTTAAAAATTTCTTGTGTTCAGAGGAAATTTCAGGTGTTTACTTTGTGTGCACTGCCTCCTAACTGTCCAGAAAGCTGAGAATTAACAACAGTGTAGTTTCTACCTCTTCAACTCCCTTTAACTTGACCTGCTGGCCAGAAGAAACTTCCCTAGGTTGCAGTATGAATGATACTCCTGTTCCTTAATCTCCTCTGTAGTCCTGCAGCACACCCATTCCAGTGAGTCTGTAACACCTTTGTTCTGGAGAACCCAGAACTAGTCCCAGCATTCCAGATGTGATCACACTAGCACTGAGTAAGGACAGCATCACTTCCCTAGACCTGCTGTCAGCGCTTTGCCTAATGCAGATTAAAGACACTCCTGGCCTTTTTTTGCAGAAAGTGTGTATTGCTGCCTTGTGATCAGCTTGTCCACCATGAACTCCTGGGCTTTCTCTAAAGGGCTGCTTTCCAGCTGGGTGGCCACTACATATTACTGCTGCATGGGGTTATTCTTCCCCCAGGTGCAGGCTTTGCTACTTTCTTGAAATTCATGAGGTTCCTGTTTGCCCCTTCCTCAGTTTTGTAAAGGTCCCTCTCAACAGCAGCAATCAGCCCGTTTATCAGTCACTTGTCCACTGCACAACATATCCCATCATTCAGGCCATCATAAAAGAGTTGAATTTTACTAGCTCCTGTATTGATCTGTGGGGTTCAGCACTAGTGACTTGATTCAACCTGGATTCATGCTTTGACACTCTGGGCACAGTTACCAGGTCAGTTTTTAGCTCACCCTCCCTGTCTGGACACACACAACACACTTCACGGTGATGTTTACCTTTGATTTGTGAAACACCTCTGGCCTCCACGACATCTGCTTGCCTCCACTGTGTATTTCTGTGAAACAAGATAAATGGATATACTTCTATTTGGCCTGTCTTCTAGTTACTGTGATACTCCTAAACCAGCATGGGAAATCTTTAATGGGTCATAAAGCCAGATTATAAATTACAAAAGCAATTCTTCCTTCTTCCTCCCCCTAAATAACCACTCCAGAGCAAGACTGCTGATAACTTCTTCAGAAGAGAAAGCTCTCATTGCTCTGTCCCACAAGTTTTGTAATTTATGCAACCACATTAAGCAGCAGAAACTAGACTATGATCTCAGAGTCTAGGACAGAACAAAAGAGACAAGTTTACCAGTTGACTACAGTACTATATGTCTTTTAATGATCTGCTACACCCCACACAAACCATGTCAGAGCAAGAAAACTAATTCAGAGTTTTAGGCCACACTGCCAAACATTAAGGAGGATCAGTATTTCATTCTTTCAGGGCTAGTTAATCTCTTGCTAGGAGCCCATTCATCAGGAAACAAGCACAAAACTTATCAGGAGACATTCATTTACATTGAAGCAAGCAAATCCTGTCCTTTTTCTTCTCTCCCTCAAAAGCCATGAAGTCTTGTGCTTTCACATAGGGTACAGTCAATTTTTTTTTATTTCCAGAATCTTTCTTTACAAACAGAGGATCTTCTTCAGTTGCATATTTAACCTCTACCTAATTTAACAGCTATATTTAGAGAATTAGATGAAACTTGAGCCATATGTCATAATCCTTTGTTCTAGCACTTGTTTAAAAATCTTGACTGAGTCACTGAACACAGTCCTTGTAACCCAAGGAAGAAGGCACACAGTTTCATAAGAGTGACATGAACAGCCAATGCAACAGGAAAAAAAAATACTACCAAAGTAAAGCAAGTGCAGAGGGTATCTTACTCATTAAAATTTTCCTGTCAAAGTTGAATGATACTTCAGAGGTAGGCAACATTGTTTAATGTCTGGTAACAGTGGCTAACTTGTGACCAATTGCACTGTGCTATACAAATATGGCTTTAATAACATGACTCATAAGTTAATAAAACTTAAGTCAGAAAGAAAATGAAGCCATATTTTAGTTTTGACGCTTCCATACACATTCTTGCTAGCCCTTCATCACTGTGTTTCTTGGAATCAAGAAGAACTCAGTCACATTTGGAAATGACAAAGCATACACAGATGCAGTAAGAAAATAGGTTTTATTTTAAAATTTTATAGAAGCATTTTTAGATTGCTTAAATAAAGCAGCTGGACAGCAACTTTCTGTATATAATCCAGACAAACTCAAGTACATGAATTAACAAATACTTTGATTTTACAACCCAGCTATTCTATCATAACTATTGACATCTTCCTACAAATATTAAAATATGAACTTATGCCATTAAGATAACATGTAAAAATATTTCTAAAACATAGCCAAACTCGCACTTTGCCAAGTGTTCCTACAGAAAAATCCCCAAAGGCACTAGCCCAAATTATGTGCACATTAAGTCCTCTCTAAACATACACAGTTCCCTTCAATATACCAAGTCAACTGTTTTCTCCCACTACAGTAACATTTAGGGATAAACACAGCTCACTTCACTTTATTTTTCCTGTTTTATGATCAGAGTATTCCATCTTACTTCAATTAAGTTTCATACTAGACTTTTAAAATTAGACTGCAAATTTCAGTGTGAATTCGAATACTAAATGAATTAGAGAATAGCGCAGATTCAAAATATTTCAAGTTCTTAAATGCTGAATATGATCTTCTATATTTAGGCAACAGTGTACAAGAACTTTGGTACAAGTGTTGTAATAATGCTTATGTTTTTACAATTTTCTTTCACAAGTCCCTGATTTGCTCATAATTTATGTGTGTATAGCAGATATCTTTTCTGACGTCTTTTGTTGCAGGGCTTCAGTTAATGGTGGAGGCTTGTAGAAATACACTGCCATGACCACAAAGATGATTGTGATGATTTTGCAAGCAGTACCTGAATGCAAAGAACAGGAGAGTTTTTATCACACTCACTTTCAGTAGCAGAGGCAGTCGTTTCACTCATTTATAAAGCTTCATATGGTGAGTTACATACACCCTGTAAGACTGAAATTCACAGCCTTCATTTAAATGTACTCTACATGAATGACAAAGGGCAGATAAAGACAGTCATACAGCTGAATTCAGACCACTCACCTGCCTGCCAATTTTTGCTTTGCTCCAGTTCTGTATTTCTTCACCCCATTCTAGCCTGAAGTGCAAATCTTTCTTATTTCTTGTTTCAGTACTGTAATTTGTTATATCAGTATTCTCTTTTCCAGAAACTAAAGCTTCCCACATAGAATATCTCTTAAGTATTCTCTGGTCAGATGTCTTAGAAGGCTATAGAAAGGTGTTTGCACAACTTGGTAGGCCAAGGAGAAGGGCAAAACCAGGGGGATTGTATTTGATCACAAATATGCCTTGAGATCCTTATCCTCAAGTTGTGACTGCTGCTTTTTCAGTTTCAGGATTAGACATCAGTACTTCAGCTCACACACTGTAAATATCACAGTTGCTAGAAGACAGGACATCAGCACTTAGTCTCATGCAAGCCTAGCCTACACCCTCTCTCCCACTGGCATATATACCACACATTTGAAGGGAACAAATTGTTAAACAATCAGAAATGACAAGTGTTCAGACATATTTTCAAGAACTTTATATAACTTACAGAAAAGAACTGAGATACAAAAAGAGAAAGAAGGCTCCCCAGACCTTAACTGCCAACACGCAACCCAGATAATCACAGAATTATTTGAGTTGGAAGGGAATCTAAAGTCTGTCCAACTCTTGTGCTGGGGGCAGGCACACCTTCCACTAGATCAGACTGCTCAAGGCTCCACACCTTGAATGCTTCCAGGCATGGGCATCTATAACTTGTCTGTGAAACCTGTTCCGATGCCTGGCCACCCTCTCAGTGAACAGTTTCTTCCTAATATCTAACCAAAACCTACCCTCTGAGTTTCAGTCCACTACCCCTTGTTCCATCACTATTCTCTCTATTTATAGAGTCCTTCTCCATTTATCTTTCTTGTAGGCTCCCCTTCAGATACTGAAAGGCCTCAATAAGGTCAGCTTGGAGACTCCACTTTCCCAGGCTGAACCAACCCAATTCTCTCAGCCTTTTCTTTATAGGAGAGGTGCTCCATCCCTCTCATCATCTTCACACCCCTGTTCATGCTCATTGCCCTGAAGACAGCCTGAAGTGTGAGCCAGTCCCTTAAAAATCTAGTAAATAAGTATGACAATGAAGCAAGATCAAAGACCAAAACTATTTTGTGTAATTTTTAAAGGAGTTTTTAAAGTAATGTTTAGGGTTTACTTATTGTGGTGTTTCTCCTTCCGTAATATTTTGCTGATCATTTATGAAAGTAAGTTAAAAAACACTGCTGCCAAAAATAAAAAGTGTAAGGTTTTATATCAAAATAATCCCCATCTAGCAGACAAGGTCAGTATATATATTACCTAGTATATGTATTTAATATTAAATACTTACTTATGCCCATGAGCAAATAAGCCATTCTTTCATTGTCATATACCCAGCAAGCTCCTTTAGTTTCACATTCATCAATATCCCACAGAGTACAACTGTTGTCTATAGCAGCACCAAATAAAACTGGTCCAGGAATAGAACCTAAAAAACACAGCAACACATTAGAATGTTTGAGTTACTTGACATACTAGTTTTCATGCATACAGTGAAATGCTAAGCTGGTGGGGAAGATAAAATGGGAGAACCAGACACTAAATGTAACAATTTTAATCAAACTCATAGGCTTCATATTACATAGTAAGTCTACACCTAGCAATGCTCTCAGTTAACAGGTTGGATGCAGAGAGTTAATTCATTATACACTTTGTTAAGCAAGAAATTTATTCAAAGACTTGAGCTTCTTAACTTCCTCTGTATTCACTGGAAAAAAAAAATTAAAATCAATGGTGAAAAAACTAATCAAGAAATCAGGAATGTAACTGAAAGGAAAAAAGTTCCTTTCTTCTGATCATACGCACCACCCTGTTCCAAATTATGAGAACTAAAATATAATTATGTTAAATGTTCAGTAACACATTTCTCCCTTTTCCTCATATGTAGCAAAGCTTCCAGTAAAAATTTCACCAAAAAAAAGCACTGTTTAAAATTATTATTGTACAGATTTTATTAACTCCATGTGATTTCTGTGTGTTATAATGCACAAGTGTATTGCATCCAAGTACAGCCAATTTTAGAATAAACATACCAGGTACATCACTGCATGTCTACCCAACTACCCAAGGCCTAAACTCTCCTAGAGCTAACCAAGTAGCTATGTCCCTCACTAGGTCTTCAGCCTAAAACGCCTGTGCGATTCTTAAAGCCTACAGCAAAAATATGTTGCGGGTAAGTAACGCTGTTACTGCCTTCTTCAGCCATAGTACAAGCAGTGCAAAAAGTTCTATCACTCCACAGTGAAGTCAGGAGTTCGAGATCTAGCATAAATTTCTGAGCTCTGAGTTAAGTGAATCAGAGGGACCCTTATACAACACTGATCACAGACTTCCAGCTTATTTCTACCTGTGGGGATGTTTGTTTTATTACACTTTATCAGCAGAATAACTTATATTAATCACAGTTTGAATACAGCAAGGCGGAACTCATTACTGCAAGTGTTAGATATGTAATCTGAAAGGAGAGGGAATGGCTACAGTACTAAATATTGGCATGAAAGTCCAATCAGCAACTGTGTCTTGTCCCAGTCTTGAATTAAATATACCATTTAAAAACTGTCTACTACTAAAACAAGAATTTTCATTATGCCTGAGAAAATTCAAATGCTTGTGGACCAGAAAATACATATGCTTACCCTTGTTTTACTTAAAAAGATTCATCTGTCCTACTGAAATGCTGGAGATGCTTAGATATGGAATTAAAGTATTATACTTCCCACATTATACTCTGTAAATAATTATGCACAATTACCTATCTTAAGAAATGCTGAAGTTAGTAAAAGACATTTTAAAGGAAGAAGAAGAGGAAAGGCTCTACATATTCATTTTTCTTTTAAACTTCTGGATTTCAGATGTTACATGAAACTGTTTTCTATTACATCAGTTCTTCTTATCTCAGTTTTCAGAATAGGCCTTCTTCTGGGGAAAGGAGCACCAGGTGTGTTTTACTGAAAGAATGGCAGTTACCTCTATTTGGCTTGTGCTTGTAAGAGTGAGAAAGGCTGAAGAGAGCATGAATGCCCTATTAACAATGAATTTGAATCCAGATGTAGCCTAACAAGTGTATTCCATAAGCCAATGACAGACTGCTTCAAGCACCCCTGAAAGATTTTTAAGGCATTATTTTAAAGTTGAGAAAAAAATGTCAAATAAGAAGATTACTCAAAGGCATATGTTTCAACAAGAAAGTCATACCCAGTATTCGCAGAAACAGTAACTTTACTCCAAGAGCAAATGAACGCTGTTTATCTGGCACACATCTGTAAACAAGATTTGCAGTTTAAGACAGAGTAAACAATTTCTACTTCTGTGCTGTGTCCCTCAGTGAATATGCTTTCTCTATATACTCTTTTAACCTGTTAAATGCTGAAGGGTTTATAAATCCAGCATGCAGAACAAGTAACCCAACTACTTAAAATGGTGTTTAGATAAAAGACTGAAAAAACACCAGTAGCCCATCAAGAAATTTTAGATTTAACTAGTTTAACAAAACAGTATAAATAAAAAGGAAGCTTGCTATCAGCGTCCTGATATAAACATTTTTTCCATAGAATAATGGAAAGGAAATTAAAATAGTGTTAGGATGCAATCCAGAGCTACTATACAAAAAGAAGTAAGTGTTGGATTCTATTATTCATAAAGGCAATTAAGAGAAGGAGAATGAGTTCCACATCATGCAGTAGATTTTTTCTAGCAGTAGAACACTGTCATGAATATATGAATTTATGTTTGAAATTGCACAAAAAAGACTTACAGAAAAGGCATTGGAATATACTGTAAAATTTACTGACACTTTAGCTACTTAAATTAATCTTTGAAAATTAATCTACTTACAGTCCTTTTTTTCATAAAAAACTGTTCCACTATTTCAGCTGAATTATATAAGGATTCAAATATCCAAATGTTACTGCTTAGAATTACTGAAATAAAACTATGTCACCTCAAATTTGAAGATAATGCAGAACTTTATGCTATTCTGCCTCCACACTAATGACAAACTGTTAATTCCAGATTCCCACCAAACCTGGACACAAGGCTATTACAAAGCTCTGCTGGTAGGATGTTACTGATTTCCTCAACCTCTCGCCAAAGGGTATCTAGCCACATCCTCACAAAGCAACATGCTATTGCATCATGGTTATCTTTTTACTGGAAGTATTAGAACTACAAGTCAAACCTGTAGTTTGACTTCAACAAACAGAAAAGAGCTCTGAATTCAGAATGAGAAGCACATTTTTAAAATAAAAACAAACAAAAACTATATTTCATGCATATAAGCTTCAGCAATTTGGAAGACAGCAAAACCACTGGTTAACCCACTATCACATTTTATATTAGTGACCACCATACATACAAAATCAGTATCATGGGAAATAGTCTACAGTTCTTGACAGACTACAATTTTTCAAGCTAGAACTCTGAATTGAGACAGGAATCTAAGGTAGAAAATAGAAGACTAATTGTTATTTTGTCCTTTTCCTGACACAATTTGAAATGCCCACACTATCAACAGGCTAGACAAATATTTTCTTGATCAAAGCACAAAGCACATTTATTCCTTTTTGCTTCAATTAGAACAGTCAAGAGTGCTCAAAATTCATAAAATGGACTTTGCTGCACGCTAGAGAGATTTTTTAAAAATAATTTCAAAACTCGTCTACTAACAAGAGTGAACAGTGGTATGACTATGCTCTGTTTAAAGTACTGCTTGCTTACTACATTACCTTGTTAAAATACTGCATTGCAAAGCAAAAGAATTAAGTATTTCACTGACAGTAGTTTTCAAAAGAATTTCACCTTTCTTGCAGACCAAAACATGTACCTGAGAATGGCCACGGTTGTTGGAGTAGTAGACATAAATGTAAAAACAACAGCAAAAAAGAAGAAGACCAGGAATAAAGGTAAAAGTTTGCATTTTGTTGGGCATTTCCCAGGAACGGCTTCATAGAGAAAGTCTTCTGAACCATTTCTTCTTTTTGATTTCCCAATACAGGAACAGTTGTGGTATGTCTACGAATAATTTATAAGACAAAATTTAGCTCCCAGAATGTCACAAAATGACACCTTTTGGTAAATTTTCATTACATTTGCATGACAGAAGACAAGAATAAACACTGACTTTACTATGTGGGAAACAGTTAATTTCCTGATGAGCACATGAAAATAAGATTAATTTTTAAAACTGGCTCACCAGAATTTGACTGATCCACCTCACCTGAGCAAAAGGTATTTTTGGATTTTTGACCTAAAAAGACAGTGACAGCCTCCATTTTGTATGCTTTGTAAGCTTTTAGCTACACTCAAAAAAGTTGCAGAGGTTAGAGGCAAATCATATGCAGAGAGGCAAGCACTACACTTCAGACTTTAGCAGGAAAGAACAGAAGCAATATAGTACCACTTCTATATGCAAGTGAGCAAATGAATATGCTCTTTATCTAAACTCACAGAATTTGTTTTCAAAGAAAAATATAACATGTCAACAAAGTGTGAAATTTTGACTGCAAGAAGTAGTTACTCTCCTACATTTTCTTATGGATAATACCTTCTCTCATTTTCCAATATAAAAGTATATAAAGGCCTTTCCTGGGTCAGCATGTCTTTTTTTTGGATCTCTCTATACTGCTCCCACATCCCTTCTCAAGAGTCTATTGCACTAGAAGAGATAAGCACAGAAAGCCTCTCAGTTCCAGGAAGGCTTGATAATAACCTAGGCACTTCCACAGCTTACCATTCCTGCATCAGGGGCTACTGAGCTTCAAGTTTTCAAAACTCACGGAAGCAGGCTGTCATGTATATGTATACAATAAACACTGCATTTTGCTTAAAGATCTAGATAAGAACTGCAGGTTCTTCAGAACCTCAAGACAATTGCTGACTTTTCCAATTGTCAATTCTATTTAAAGTACATTTAGATTTAACTTATTTTCAGCATTAGGAAGTCTGGTAGATGTACACTTGGAGAATGGCATCACACAAATGAGAAACACTGTGGCTAACCAGTAAACCCTTACAACAAAAGAAGGCCCAGAGGTGGGAAAGACTGTTGTGCCCAGAACACTCACAGAACAACACAGGCTGTGAATGACCAGAAATGTTGCAAAGAAAGCTATATAGAAAACAAACAACTGTGCCACTTCAGTGAATCAAAAGAGATGTAAATGCTTCTCTCTGAGTTCATTAAGAGGGTGGAAACATTTTCCTAAGTTAGCCAGACCAGCATGAACATGGGGGTGGTGAAGGGAAGGGAGTGTAGCTCACTCCAACACACAGTATAAAAAGCTAGACAACTACCAGCAACATTTCAGAGAGTAATGGGCTTGACCTGGCTTCAACCCATGAATACCTTCCCAATAACTGGGGAGGCCCAACACTGTGGCAGTGAACATGTTAAGAGATCAGCAGTGGGAGTCACACTGGTACCGTAAATGAACTGTGTATTGTAATTGCTGGATTTTGTTAAATACAACCTATATTTGGTATTGTAGGAAGGACATCTTGAAACACAGTGCATTTTACAGGAAACCAGAACAAACCATATCAGCTATCTTCATTGCATAAAGTACCTTTTTCATGTTGTTTAAAAGATATGAGGCACAACCCGCAAAACAGGGAGAAAAGTACTGGACTTCATCACTGCCACAAACTGGGTAGTATACGGAGCGCAAACACCGGCAGTTTGCATTGCATGGTGCTGTTAAGTTATACAGAGTGCCTGTTCTGAAAAGCAGAAGTTAATAGGCTTTTTAAAAGCAATTGGAAAACAGAAGATATGTAAACAAGTCAAGCAATATTTATAGCATAATAGATTGTAAAATACTCTATTCATGTTACTTATGCACTTAGTTGTTTAAAAATAAGCACAGTAGTTAGAGATCTGGATTTTCCATTTATTATACACCTAGGGGTTTTTATGCTGTTATTCTATCCAAAGATTATTCCTCCAATTTCCACTTAAAAAAAGAGATTACAAAATTCTGCATCTCAGCCCAACTCTTATATCATCCTCCCCCTCCCACTTAGGTATTTGAATTTCTTCCATTTATAATTTCAAGAAAAAAATACAAGATTAAAACCAGTATTTGGAGTTGTTTATTCTACTGATCATACTCCAACATTCTTCCCCTTTTTTGATTTGAGTCCAGTTGCAAAGCCACCTTATTTTTACTATTTCTAACACTGCCATGGAGACATCTAAATTGTATGAGCACAAAGACAACTGTACACGCTAAATGCAGAGTGCAATGACACCCTGAAGGACCTTAAAGATTTCCTCTGGCTGTTTAAGGAATAACTAATAACAGAGTTTACTTTAACTCTTGCACACTATATTTACTTTCAATTTACTTCTAATACAGGTAATCGTACGGTTTTATTTGAAGTAGTCCCACTGCACTATTAGCATGAAAGATCACATTGGTTTGTGTGAGTACTGTCCTAAGGCATAACCAGAGAGAATAAAAACATCCTTTGATTTTCAAATTGTAGTTCATTAATAAGTAAAGAATTTTCACAGCTTAAAAGTTCAGTCAGCTAAAACCAAGTTCTGACACTGCCACTGGAGTTTAAATATTGTACTGTAAAATTAAAGTTCCACATTAATTATCTAAAGGTATGTTTATTTGTGAGAATTTGAGATTACAAAAAAATACTAAGAGAAGAAACAGTTTATGTAGGAATTAACTTACATACAGTCAGACTTCAAATGGAATATAAGGGACATCACAACTACATATAAAAACCATTTTGTTGTAATTCAGCAGAACTCCACTAAATTAATTTGTGCTTTAAGCCTAAGCAAACTAACTTCAATTCTTCTAAGTACCAAGAATGAACTACATTGCACCATAAGCAAATTCACTAATCAGACTTGTACATTCAGTGCCTTCCTAGCCTGAGAGGCATGCAAAGCCTAGAAATATTTAATCAATTTGGTGGCATTTGTCCTGTTCACATGTGCAGTGTCTCTTTCCCTGACCTCCAAAGAGGGAATGAACACTTAGTTATACCCCGTCAGAGAAAAATAAAACAAAAAAGATACTCCTGGCTTTTCTAAAAAATCTAGCTGATGAGACCATCAATTGCTCATTAAAAAACTCTATAGGAGTTTTTAATCAAGAGACCCAGAGACACGTGGAAATAAAGTACAGAAATAGTCACTGCATTTCTGTTCCTTCAAGTTTTAAGGGAAGCACTGGGCAATAGAATTTGGCAAAAGCAGTTCCCTGAAGTGCCTGCTGGACAAAATTATTTTAGTTCTGCTGATAGCCTATTTAGTAATAAATAGTGTTACTAAAAGTAAGATGCTGTTTTCATTAACACAAACAAGTGATCCTGTTACTCATATAATTGTGAGACAAAACTTGCAAAAGCTTCTCTCACCTTTCTGAGCTATTTTTCAATAAGAAGATAATGCTTGCCATGAAGGATTTCTTTAAATTCTCGACAAAAATCTACATCAAATTCTAAGTCAACTCTCAGAGTAGTCTCACAACTTATTCATTCAGAAGCATTTGTTCAGTAGCATGAAGGCAAAGAACTTGGCTGTTCTTGCACAAGTTTACACATTTATTATTTTTTAAAATTTCTGCTTTAAAACAGCTACTGCTTTTAAAACATGTTTTATTTCTGTATGGAAAACAGTTTAAGAACTGGCACTGTATTAATGCCACTAACTATTCTGATGCACACATCCAGTAAAGTTTAAGCCAACCAGTAACACTGCATAAGGTAGAAATGAGCCATTTCTTATAATGGATACCAAGGGAAGAGATATATTTCAGGTCTGGTTAACTTCCAACTGGTTAACTTGCTGTAGATAAGTAGCCTTTAGCAATAGTTAAGCTACATAACTGATAAAGTTACACAAAACTGTAAAACATAAGCTAGTGGTATTTAACTTAGGATGAAAGTCAGTTCAGCTGTAACTTTTGTCTGCTGCCTGTTACCACAGGACCTGATATAAAAACACAGGTAATTTCATATACCATTTTCTATACTATATCTTCAGCATTTTATTGATGACTCCAGATTATTTCACTACATATGTAACTATAACCTTTCTGTAACCAAAATCTGAATTATGATTCACAGTTCTGAGTTGTCTAAGTCATCTGTCGCAAAGCCATATTTTAGTCATCCAATTTCAACACTGGCCTTTAAATATACTGTCAATTTATACAGCAAGTTGTAAAGATGAAATCAGAATGAGTCATAACTTGGGCCTTTTTGGGCTTCAAGGTTTTTTATTTTTTTTCAGTCACCAGTGTATGGAACTTTGTTGATTCATTTTGCATACTTTTGCATACCAGTAAATTTCTACTTTCCACCAACTTGCATGGGCATTTGAGGCTACAAAACCAATTTCCTCCCCAACCCATCTTCTCTGTTTTCATGGTACATATCATGCTAATGTGTCAGCAAACTGCACCACTCCTCTTCCCCATCTCATTTAGCTTCAAGTGTCTCTTTATGCATTGGAGAAGAACCATCAGATTATGCTTTTATACAAGATAGCAGCATCTAGCCTTTGCGTAAAATGGGGGATTTGGGAAAACAATAAAAAGGGATTTGGGAAAACAGTAAATAACAATAAGTTATTTGTCAACTTGCACAGCATACAATTGACACATATGATTTTTTTAGATGGCATCTATCAGTTCCTAAGTACCAGACTACTTGAATTATCTTGCACAGCCCCATCTAGCTCTTTGACAGACCTTCAAACAGCTGCTGTTGCCCCTGTTAATTTATGATGGGATAACTGACCACTTGAGAGCAGACTTCTGGAATAGCTAGTTGCCTCCTTCTGCTTTTAAATACTGCTGGTGTGTACTATTTGAAACTATGGCAATTGAATAAATATTTATATGAAAGCCAAGAGTGCATTAAAATATATTTACCCATTATATGTTTCAGAGACACCTGCAAAAGGTTCATTCCCACATTTAGCAAATAAAAACACTGTGTTTAATATTAAGGCCACTGTACAGGTGACTATCATGAACTTGATTATGCTTTTCAAATCCATTTTGCGCTTGGAAACCAAGACACCGCTTATGACTTGGCCTAGTGCTGCTCCTGGAATTAGTACAAGTCCTAGAGGAAAACAGGACAAGGAGCAGTTACATAAAAGTGCAAGACTTAACTGTGACGCAATTTTATGCTAAGAAAAACAAACATCAAAACAGTTACCTGCAAAAAGCAGTCCATGTAATATTGCTTTCAAACCATACTACCAGAATCTAACTACATGAGCAATTTATTGTACTGTTACATCACCTTTAGCCTTTCCAGAGGTTTAACTGGAAAGTATAATTTATAGTTGTCCAAAACCCAACTTCAATACAGCCAAACTAGATGACTTAGGAGCACTGTGGGGTGGGAATCTCTGAACACCAGTAGGTGTCTCCACGAAAACAGAAAATCCTGTTTCATTCTTTCAGTGGTTTTTTGACATGTCCACGTTCTTTCTTATACATCTGTTATGAACTTGTTAATAAAAGAACATAAACGCTGTTATACAAGAAACACAAGATACAAGAAGACATCTACTGAAAGATTTAAAGAAGTCTAGATCAGTGGGTCAGATTTGCTGTCAGAGTCTATATAGTCCACCATGATTTATCCTCTTTGCACTCCAGATAAATAACTGAGCATTTTTATATGGCTAATCTATAATACAACACAGAACTCAGTATAACTTACACCAACCTGAGACAGTTAACTTTACAAACAGTTCAGGTACAGTGACAAAACTGCCCAGGACACAGACCTGGGAATTCCGCAAACCACAGTCAATGACAGTTTAAATAGTTTCCAAAATCATTGGTAATGCTTAGACTAATTAGCTCAGTTCACGTACAGCCAGCTTTCAACGTTACTGCAGGCATTTCTTTAAAGCTGTACATTTAATAGGCGCTCTCAATATTTTCAACTCAAAAACATTCAATCAAGGTCTGTGGACAAAAAATGCAACACAGCTTTTCACTTCACTCCTAGTCTTTGGTTAACAACTGAGCATATATTCCAATGTTTTTATGTAAAATTACAGATTATTTGTTTTGATGCAATGATACTATCTAATATTGCCCAGAGAAGTAATTTAGGAGGTCTTTCCCAAACACATTTCTGTTGGAAAAAGAGCAGCTCAACTACCACAGTTATATTGCAGCACTCTACAGCTTAGCAAGACACATTCTATGAATATTAAATCTGCATATTGCAAGCATCTGTTTGCATTATGGACATTTCTGACTTGATCTGGTTGCTATTCTTCAGAATTAATTATGTCAATAATGTGAGTCTACTGAGCACAGCTCTTCCATCTGATGTTTTCTGTTCCTCCAGTACTCAGTTTTTCATAGAAGCTCTCTCCTGTTCTACATATTACTTCTGCATATCAGATAAAAACAGGTGACACTAACCAAACTACAGCAGAGCCAGTTATATCACAGACTTACTACATATTCTGATCAGTCATTTTATTGCAAACTCATTGTAATGTCAGTGTGGAATTAAAGAAGAGAAAGGCAAAATCAACTTCTTATTTGTGATAAGCACTGCCTTTTTTCCCTAGTTGCCCTTCATCTTGATTGTTTTAGCAGGGACTAAGATACTACTGCTCCTTCAGGCAATTTCAAATAAAGGAAAATTAAATGTTTTTCACCAAGAATAAGAAAGGAATAAACTACTAGTAAACTAAAAGTTTCATCAGCACTCAAAATCCTCAGTCTACTCTGAATATGTAGAGTACTTAAGTAATACTAGAGTATTTAAGGGCAGGCAAGAATAACAAAAGTACTGCTCTGATTACTGGATTCCACCTAAGTACAGTCACAAACATCTCAAACAAAAAAGATACCCATATAATCTTCCACCTCGAATGTTAATGAAGTGTTCAACACAATATATATATAAGATTTAAAATTAAAAAGCCATATTACCTCCAAGAGTTGCTGCAAAACTTGATGACTTTCCAAACTGATTTTCTATAAACTTAGGTAGAAATGTGGCAAATCCAGTGGCAACTAAAGCTTCTGAGGAGCTGGCTACTATTAGACTCATGAGCACTGGATTCCTCAAGAGTATCTATGGGGAGAAATTATCATACACTCTGGAAATTATTTGATGTTGGTTCCAACTAAAGTCATTATATTTTAAAAGGAGATCCTCTGAAATGGAACTTCTGTAATATGCCTTTCTAACAATCTCAGGCATCAACAAAATGAACGTGCATTAAGATATCAGTAATATTGAAGTTCTCCCTTTCACAACAAAATAAGCCATTTCTGTAGGCCTCTAACATCTGGAAAATAATTTCATTTCTCCGAATATATTCAGTTTTAGCAAATTTGAATTTTTTCTTACCAGGAGAGCCATAGGAAAGTCTTTAAAACTTTGTCCAATATCATTGGTCTGAACCAGTACTTGACCTCCATCATCATGAGTTTCAGGGATTTTTTCAGCCTGAATTTTCGCAGTTCCTACAAATAGTCATATTTATCAACAATGAAAACACTGAATACCTGCACTCTTAGACAATGTGAACCACAAAATCTTTTGTTTCCTTTAGTTGGGAAAGTGCTTTCAGATATTACAGGTCTTCCTGCCTGTTTTATTGGCACAGATTTTTAAAGAGGTCAATACTGTATTGTTGAACAAAGATGTTTGTTGAAAGCATTATACTTTCATTGGACGTTGGAAAGCCTTGGCTGCAAGAAGATATTATCAGGGACATCCTAAAAACTTCAGAGTATGCTGAAGCTCCTTTTTTTTAAAATCATCCTCACATTCTCCATTTCCTACTTTATTTTTTCTTTTCCTCTATCATTTTTCTCCTTCAATATTACCATAGTAAGTCCCTTTGGATGCTCATGGAATTTCTACACTGTTCTTGCTGGGTAACACAGTCTTAAATACAGTCTTGGGTGCTTAGCTACAAGCACCTTTCAAACTTTGACCACCAGTCTCCACACTTAGGTATTTGTTTCCAGTCCAGTCCATCTTTATAGAGAATCACAGAATCACGGGCTGATTTGAGTTGAAAGGGGACCTTGAAGATCATCTATTCCCAACCCCCTGGCCATGGACAAGACCACCACACACGAGATCCTCCCTCTAGCTGATTCACCTTGTTTTAAAGGCTGCATATTGGAGGGGGAAACAAAAAACAAACAAACAAACAAACAAACAAACAAACAAACAAACAAACTCGTCCTCAGATTTTAGTCAAAGACAGTTAACTGAGAAACAAAATCAAACCGGAAACATTCGGTTCAGTACTCTATAACCCAAAAATATGAACAAATGTCTCTTTCAAAGTAGCCAAGCATTGCTAAACCTTTACCTGGTAGGTGCTTTGGAAAGCATGAAAAAGGTATTATAAGAAGCCAAACTGGAAAAAAGCATGCAAGAAATCCTATCCACCATGCTCCAAGCCAACGTGGGTCATCTTGATCCATCTTTGTACTGGAAAAGTAATTCAGAAAAAGCAGGTTTACCTTTCTGAATTTCACATTTTAGTGAGTTGGAATATTTCCTTTTAATACATTTTAAAATAAAGCCTTTTAATATTGCTATTTTCCTTAGTTTTATATGTATTAAATTTATTGTTTGCTTGTTTAAACCACCTTCACTGGGCAATTATAAAAATACTGAATTCTACCAAATGTAGCCTTCAACTCATTAGTTAATGTCATTCCAATTTAAAGACTATTCTATGGCCCTGATTTCAAGATTCTGAAGCATTATGAAGGTACTGGGAATGCTGGATTTAGAAAGATTCCTCAATCAATGAGTTATACCAAAACCAATTCAGAAGTTCAGAATGCCATTGCATCAATCTGAAGGCTCTAAAACACAGGAAACAAAAGTGTAAATGAAGCTGCTGGTTTAACTATTAGTACAATTTATAACACTTCTTTAAAAAATGGACTATTATTCAACACAAAGATTTTCTAGCAAGCTCTTCTCTAGGAGTTAAGAATCCTAGTCCTAATACTCCATCTCAAGGAAACAGTTCCACAAGACATCAGTAGATGGAGGTTTAACCCCGAATATACAACTAAGCAAAAGGAAAAGCATTTTTTGCTACTGAGGTTTAGAATAGCTAATATTTGAATGCTAGAACTAACTATTTGCACTACAGAGAAACTTCCACACACAATGGAGTCACTACTCACTCTAGGAAGTAACTCACTAACATGAAGCCTTTTCAAGTGCAACTTGTTTCCAAGTTAATGAAGCTTTTGAAAACACAGTATTTTCTGAAAAATTTTCTCCTCACAGGGAGAAAAGCTGAATATTTTAGTAAAAAATATTAGAAAAAGAAAATAGGAAGCAATAAACTAAGTTGTATCTTGCCTTTTTGGGATCTGAATATCAATATAAACTTGAAGCAGCTGCCCTCCTAAGACATAGCCAATAGCAGGACCCAGCAGAGACATGGCATAGCCAACTCCTAGAAGAGAAAATACATCAAGTTCATGGTAACTTCTTTATTTTTTTAAGATTTCTTTTAATAACATTTTTAAGTCAACTGCAGACCAAAGGGTTTCTGTAAGTCAACCTGTTCTTTTACTGTCACTACAGTTGTAGCATCTAGAAGACAAAATCTATAATTAAGCTTCAACAAAGAAATTTGCAGCTCTCAGAAGCTTCAGGTTCAGCAAAAGGCTGATTGCACCCTTAAGCATTATTAGATTGCTTTTTTCTCCATTTTGTGCCTACATTTAAAAAAAAACTAGTGAAAAAAATAGTGAAATTATGAACATTGGTTGTTAACTGTATTAACCACAATCTTTAAGAGCTTTCTTATTTCTATTTTTCAATCTTAAGTTGTTTTCTAGATGTAACTTCAAGAAGACAGTTACATCAAAGTGTGTGACTGGAGTAATATCTGCCTTAAAATACAAAGCCAAGGCTCTTTACAGCTCCTGGCAGTTTTAAAGAAAAAAACTCAAACAAGCAACAAAAACAAACACCCTAACCCCCTCCCCCTAAAAAAGAAATCACTAACCTGCAAAGTTGCAGGTGTAACCATACCCTACAAAAGAGTATAAGACTTTTTTGATGTCACAATAGCATTTCTGGCCTATCAGACACATTTCTGGTAGGCAGTTTAGCACTCACTGACAGCAGGAACACTGTCTGCAAATTAAGGCTTCCAATTAATAGCAACTAGATCCATCTTTAATTAGTAAACATGCATTCCTACCATTTCCCCAGGTTGAATAATCTGGATTCCTCATTTGTTTCTGAAGTGCATGGATCACAAGTACTTAATTTTCCTGTAGTTAGTAAGAGGAAATGATGGGGGAGCCAGGAGGGTGACAGGGGTGCAAGAGGACAAAGCAATGCACAATGTGACAGTCAAGTAAGTAAAATTAAATACTGCGTAGATATATCCCAGTTTTTCCTACACTTCAGAAACAGTGACATGGTCACAGGAACTTTTTAAGTTAAGTTCATATTCATCCTATAGAACTTCAAACTGAGCTTAGAAAGTGCCTATTTTCTCCCACACACTCAATTTAAATACATTTGGAATTGTTTAGCTTTAGTTGTAGATGTACCAGTCCTCATGAACCTGCACCCAATATAGAGGATAAAGAAAATACCAACTTATAAGTTGCAGGCTTACAGCAAAAGGTGCTGGCAGCTATTTATAGACCATTTTAGGGGTGGGTTCTGGGATTATTTTGGTTTTGTTTTGTGGGTTGGTTTTTCTTGGGCTTTGTTATTTTTTTCTGCAATGCATAAGCCTTCTTGTAAAAGCTAAAGCAGCACAATATACTTAAATACTTAACACATTGCATGAAGCAAGGCTTAGTTACCTACCCACTCACTTGCATTCCAGTTTTGTTATATTAGGCAGAATACACTGCTCTTCTGAAGTCAACTCAGTTGCCTGAAGACTGTGCATGAATTAGTTTTTTGTATTGATCTTTTTCTAAAAGTATAAACACTGACACCATTCTCCTGAGTTTTCATGTCACTTCTTGTTTCCCCATTTATGCAGAGAACCCTAATTCTGCTCTATTTATTTCACTGGATTCAGGGGAGGAAGAAAAAATGCAGTATCATCCCTCTCAAAATAAAGAAACAGCAAAAACAAAACTTGTCTTTTTCATCTCAGAGTTGTCATAGGCACCTATCCTGTTTGTTGGCATCAAATCAAGTAGCTTGCCTGGGAAAACTGTGAAAAATTTGCATGCAAACAGATAATTATTTCAATTTTGCCCCTTAAAATATTGTTCTAGTCTGAATACAGTCCTGGAACCTGAGATGTTTTGACTTCCTCCTGCAAGTAAGAAGTATAGATAACATGTTTTGAACCAGCTTACATATGAGGTAGGGGAAATAAATATCTTCATACCCATAGAAAATACACTTAGACTGCAATGAACTTGGCAATAAAATGGCATATAACCTAGAGAATGGTGACTGAAAATGATTAAAAACCATTGCTAAGTATTAGTACTCCTTAGCTTTTAAACAGTCCCAGTGAGGCAATCTCTGTACTTCCAGCCAAGTGCCAAATTTGTATGTGGCTAGAGAACGGGATTGATCAGATGAGACACACCAGTGTTTATGCACTGAGTGGACAGCCTACTATGAGAAGGTAAGTAAATTAAATTATTAAAGGATATAATATGACCTAGCTACTGACCTGACTGATACTTTTTAGTTACAGGTGTTGAAAAATACTGTGTAAGTTTTTTGCTACAACTTATTCTGTCATTAACAGAAAAGCTACATGAACCATTTAACAATTTTCAGTTACTGACATGAAAAGCTAACACGAGGGTGCTCTACAAAATGAAAATTGATAAGACTTGGTACTTAGAGCAGATTAGGATCTAAATTGGATTGTAACTGTTGTAGAAATACTTCATGCACATACGTAATAATCACAAAATTTTAAAATTAGACTAATTCATAAAAATACTTAAAATGCACTGCAGTCTATAATCTATGCAGACAGTGTTCTATAAACAGTTTTAAATTTACCTATGTAAAGGGAAGACTTGTGTTTTGGGACACTATCATCAATAAAAGATGTCCCCAAAGTATACAGAGGAGTTCCTCCAACTCCCAGCAGCAGCTGTCCGAGGATGAAGACGTACAGATAGTTGCGAAGTGGAGAGCTTGTGCTGGCACTGCAAGTGGCATTAGCAAAGGTGGTTTCTGCAGTTTGACACGTGTCTGAAAAACAGAGACAGCAAGACTTTAAAACTCTGTTACCTAACTCACAGTCCAACTTGAAGAATAATCTGTACTAAAAGCTAAACTACAATGAATGCTGTTATGCCAGGCTCCTATTTTAATTTTCACACCTGTTAATATATCCAATATTGCAGTGCCAAGCCTTCTGTGATATCATATCCCCCAAAAGATTTATTAGCAGGGCTTGGGTTTTTTTCCTCTCTATGAAGAAACAGGATTGAAATAGCCTTATGAATACGCTTTGGCAACAGGAATCAAATGGTCCTATAAATATGCTTTGGCTTACTGAAAGTATTATTGACCAGAAATTATTGTATGAAAAAAACCAAACAACCAACCACCTGTCAAATGGTCATTTCAAAGGTTATGAGTACTCCCATGTAACAGACACTTCATTGTGTGCCTGCACCTTATAACAGTTCTGAGGAGCACTAACAACTCCCACTCTTAGGTGACAGAGCAGCCTGCACAACCTGAAGAAATCTGCCTGACAGAAAGTGAAGTCTGTCATTAGCAAAGATAATCCTTCCTTCACATTCAGTCTTTTGAAAGTGTTCGCCTACGAAAACCTTAAAAACCTACACCACTCTCTCACAGAACACACACTGCTATGCCTCTAAAAGGAGAAGTTAACATAAAACCTCTGCATTTATGCACACACACAAAAAGAAAGCAGTGGTACAGCAGCGTAACGCTGTGTCTGCTGGTGTAATATTTGGCACTACAAGGAGGGAAGAGAAAAGAGGAACTGAAAACAGGTAGTACCATGTTGTCCTCTCCTTTCTCTTGCTATCATTGCACTCTTGGTAGCAGAATACCAAGGGATAAGATGTAGGAGAAACATTTCCATGGTTCTCCTCATAAGAGCATAAAACCCTAAGAAGGAGGATAAACCCATCCATTTGGTAGTAATGAGCCCCACTAAACAAATATATGAAAATGTCATCCAGATCAGATAAGTAGACTGATTAATTCACACTATTTCACTACAAAATTATTACAGCTTTTATTTTTATTAGATCCTTTTACATCTGAGAACACTTTTTACTTACACATAGAAGAGCCAAGATCAATCCACACTATGGTCTCCCAAACCAAAGCTTAAGAAAGTGCTAGCCATGCACCAGGTATTTAAAGAAAACTTACCTAAATCATTACTTCCTCTAGCAGACACAGGCAATACAGTGCCATTGCACAGAAACAGGCCAACATGTGGGATAAGAAAACCTCACATCAAAAGGAAGAGTCTTTAAAGTTTTCCTTCCTTTCGACTTAGGAAGTATCCTGAGTAGTACGCTGTCCCAATGTTTGACTGGCTTCACAATGAAGTTATTTTCCTTGTGTCAAGTGAGAAACTAGGATTCTCATTTGCTGCCACAGACATACTGAAACATGTTTAATTTTTAAAATAAAATCCAAGACTGAAGTTTAAAGGTACACTGCTTCTAATATTTGTGGTTCTCACAGTCCTCTGTGCTAATTAATCAAATTAAATTGATTCTGTTAAGGCAGCAGGGGGAGCACTTGACTGCACATACCACAGCCAGCTGAGGCACCAGCAGCCCAGGCAACCTGGAAATTTACCAGAACAAACAGCTGGTTGTACCTGGGTTACAAATTTGAGTCTAAAACCTTTCTGGAAAATAGAAAAAACATTTTACGGTGTCTTAAAAAACACAAAACCCCAACAAAGCCAAAAAACCAACTCAGCTGCTCCACCCCCTCCCCCCAAAAAAACCCAATCCCAAAGAAAAAAAACCCAACCCCAAACAATAATAGGCAGACAATTGATTAGCAGATCTTTCAATATGAAATGGATTAGACTATTTCTAGGAAGTAGTATTATGATAAATAAATTAGCCTTATAAGGCCTGTTCAGAAAAAATTCAGTGGTGGATTTTAATACAAGCATAAAATACAAGCTTAATTAAAAAAAAATTAGGATCTCTATAAGCACCTCGCACAAATAACTAAAAGGAACACTTTTGGGGTGTGGTGCTATTAAATCCTGCAACTAATTCTATAGCTAAAATGTTTCATCAACCTCAGAACTAGTTAAACCAGACAACACGTAAACCTGTGCTGTGGTTTACTTGACAGTTAAGAGATGCTGTTACACTGTACCTGAAGATTTATTTTGACTGCCCCAGTGCTGACATTCCCTGCACTCTCAGTCATTTATTTTTGATAGTGTTTTGTTTAAGTCAGCTTAAGATCTAGACTGTGTTCACCACCAGCACAGCATAGGCACCTGCATTACAACAGTCAAAACAGCAGGCAAGCTGTCACCTGACAGTGCTATGGTAAAGAAACACATGCCAATTCAAAAATTCCCCACTCCTTTTAGGTTTCAAAACTCCATGTGGAACATGTACCTAATAAAGCTATGAATATATACAGCCATCTTGAATGATGGATGTTGGATAAAACAGTAACATGCTCCTTGGAATTTCAACTAAAATTGTTTGAAAGGGGGAAAATCACTTGGAATAACTGGTAATGTACTCTCTCACACTGTCAGTATCTTGTTCCAAATGAAAAAAAAAATCAAACTTTTATGTATTATGTATTAAGTTCAGCTTCCCCTTCATCAAAGTGCAGTAGAAAGGTGAATACTGAAACCAAAATTACAGGGCAATGGGACTGTAACAGAGCCAGGACCCTTTTGTCCGTCTCCCAAGAGCTAACAAGTAATTATCTGCTCATAGTCCCGAAAACAGTAAAGATGTTTTCTTCTGACCTTGTTCAGTTAACTTCCATTTCAGATCCTCATCAATTAGATAGGAAAAAATAGCTTGCCAACCTTTTTAGACTAACAAGTAGACAGCTCATAGAAGGGGACAAAATGATTACTACTGAAGATATCAATTTGAGGATCAACAACCTTTCATCATGTTTCTTATAGCTACTGTTTTTTTTTTTTTAGTGAGCACTCTAATATATTTAGTTATTGAAAGCATAATTTTCATTAAGGACTGCAATTAGAAGACAATCCTAAAAGATTAAGTCATCCTGCTTTAAACATATCTAAACATTTCTGTATTATAGGTGTGCCACTAAATTGAAATACAAATAGTTGGCATTAATCACACTGTGTGAAGTCTTGTTTTGTGAACAAAGTTTAAGAACTGAGGGATAGCTACACCCATGACTTAAGTACTGCTTTGTTCAGTACAGTTCAGTACTGCTTGTTTCTTCTCTATTTCAAGTAAATCCTTAAGTTAAAATCAACGTATTTTAAAAGAACTTAGAAAAACTTGTTAATGAATTAATGCCTTTAATAGTTCAAAACCACAAAGAAATGCAAGCACTAGTCACCTTCAGGTAAGATGGCAAGATTAACAACTTTAACATTTCCCCTACCTTGCTAACCTAGCTTGATTCCATCTCCTAAGAGATGCCACATAATTTTGCTTTAGTGAATTTTAATTGCATTCATCAAGGCAAGGAAAAAAACCATTTTATTCAAATGTTGCTTCATAGCAAGAACCGATATTGACACTCATATTCCTTCTGGAAAAATAAAGTTCACTGTGCAGAGAGGCAGCTCTTGAACTTCCAGATTTCAAAGAATCAATTCTCAGTTACAGATAGCACCCTGTTTTAGGACATTGAGAGAGATTAACTATGTTGTAAGGAGTTGAAAATAAGGAGTTGCACCAAGTTAATGCAGAGATTTAAATTTTTTAGTTTAACTTTCAAAACAACTGTAAGCTTACCTTCAATTTTACTTCCATACTGGTATTTTCCACTGCTGAAGTGTGGTAAGGAAAATACAAGTGAGCCCAGTCCTAACATAAATGCTGAGAAAGCAAGCCATCGTGGTTTGTGCCCTCTTTCTCCCAAGTAAGATACAAACAGTGACAATAAACAAAAAGCAATATCATAGCTTGCAGAGATTAAACCAGTGAGGGAACTGTTCAACTCGTAACGCTTCTCAATTGTTGAAATACTAATGTTAATCAGGCCATTTACCACAATACCTACAAAAATAAAAAAAAGGAGATAATTAGTCAAAGATACTTTAACTCAATAGAGTTGAAGAGCTAAATTTATATATATTTATACAAGGCTGCTTTATAAGGTATTTACTAACTATACGATACAGGTACATAGTAGGTAATGCAGTGCCAGCTTAGCCAGTCAAATTGTACAGGACCTATGTATTTGTCTGAAGCACAGCTTTCAAACAGAATGCTTTATGGTGTCACAAGACACTTTAAAAATTAAAGGTATTTTAGTCAAAGTTATAACTTGCATTAGAATACATGCTATGGCTGAAGCAAGTTCAGGACATAGTTTTCTACTTACTGCAAACACCCAACTTCCCTGCCATCACAAAGGGAAGATAAAAGAAGGTGAACAAACATGAATCCTCCATAATATAAAAAAGTGTAAAGCTATTCAATAATTCTTTGCAACTGTTTCAGAGCAACTGAGGTGATTTACTTCAACTAAGCAAAGTAGGTTTGCCCCTTGAATCTGTAACTTCCCTGAAGTTACAGAACAACTGGAAAGAAGTCACTGCACAAGCTGCCCTACCAAAGCACAGATGAACTGCAAAAAAATTAACCGAAAGTAGAACTAAGCTTTTGCACACAATTGCCAGTGCATGCTTAAACACTCTCTGTCCACTTTTACACAAGCACTGTTTGTAGACTAACTTAAATCTTCTACGCTGCTTCACATTGTGTTTCTGTGAAAAAGACTAGGTAGTTAAACTTTGCTAAGTTTGGTTTCAGCAATCCCAAAATAGGATTCAGTTACAAGATAAATAGTTGTAACTATAACGGTGTCAGATAGCTTTCTTATAGTCTAATTAAATTGCACCTATAATAAAAAAGATACCTGAAAAAATAGTTGAGAAGTCTTAGAGTCAGAAGTACAAACATGTTTGAATTCTGTAACCTTACAGATGACTGATGAGGATCTTCCCTGACACAGGCCCTTCAGGTACTTTAAAATTAAAACATGCTTTTCTATTGTCTATCTAAGAAAAGAATATAAGACTAGTGACAGAAATGTGTTTAAGTTAGTTTTCAACAAGCTTTGCACCATCCATAAGTACAACTACTTGAGCTAAGTTTCAACATCTCATTAGAGCACTTTAATTTATTTAAAAAATTACTCCAAATAAACCAGCCATTTTCTAATAGCCAAACGTCAGCTTTCTATATGGAAACAACTCTTCGCACAATCTTAGTTCCAATACCCTACTATGGCCTCTTTATTAAGGCTGACAATTTCACCTGTTAGTTTAGTCATCACACTTAAATTCATTTCGGATTGACACAACTATACAGGTGTCCTTCCAGTGCTATTAGTTATACATTCAGCAACTTTATTTTCCTCTAAAGAAGCATTAACCAAATAACAATACTAGCATATTATATTATATACAAATAACAATACTAGAAGGAATGAACAAACAAGTTTTTCCCACCTGCCAGAACTTCAAAACCTACTAAGGCTTTAAAACACTTGAGTGAAGGTGTGCTACACAGCAAGTGGATTACAGAGCTAGAAGGCATTGTCTTTTACAGGTATTTTAAGTTACTACCTTTAATTTACATTCTAAAACTCATCAAGCCTTCCATTTAATTATACTGGATAATTTGACTTCATCTGTAAAAATGCAGATGTGATGAATGACAGCATAACTTCTCCAATTACATCATCCAGTGATTAATCACTAAAGTCTCTTGAAGAAAGACAGAATCTGACTGATAGTAGTTTAATCAGAAAACCAAATTCTGTAAGGACATCCCAACACTTAAAACTGTAGTATAGAAATTACCAACCAAAACCTTGTTGTCCTGCCACATCTGTTAGGGATTTAGGTAGAGTGTGTACTGACACAAAATCCAGATTAATTACAAACCAACTTTATTTGCTATCACAAAACACATGAGTATTCTTTTTCTTCATCCATTCAACAAAAAACACGTGTTTTGCAGTTGTCATAAGAATGGCGGCTTTAACAACACATAAAAGTAACAATTAAAAATGCCTTGGTAAAAGTACTAGGTCTAATCAGCCTATAAAATATTACTGATATACAAAGATTTTACATATATTAGACTGGACAGTCTTAAACTGTGGTTCTGGTTTTTTATTTACTAAAAATCATTAATGACATGAGAAATAAACAGTCCTTCTCGTACTCAAAAGAGTGAGATAATCTCTGTCTTATTTTCTAATACAGCTGTGAACTGCAGCATATCCAGTTAATGTATTACTAGATGCAATCATACATTTCGGCAACTCTAAGTGCGACAGAGAAAGCAGGTATTAGTCATGTAAAAAAATTCTAGGCAAACAAGTGTTTTGTGCTCTGCAAATACAAGTTGCACATGTACTTGAAACAGAAATGGCCAGAAATTAGAGTTAAATTCCACCTCAAGTCTTCTGAGAAGCTGCAATACAGCATATCAGGTGCTAATGACAACAATCTATTTTTGAGAGCAGCTAGAAAATAAGCTGACAAATACATGCTTTCAGTTAGATTCACAACATACCAGGTCACTACAGATAATCATCCACTATGTTCACTCATTTAGAAAGACTAGGACAACAACTTACATTCAGAAAAGTGTGTTATGGATTACTTCATTAATCTTCAATGCATTAGGAAATAATCTTTTCTAGAGGCACATTAGGCAAGTTTAATAGATATATCTTATCTTCCTCAGTGATGGTTTCTGTAATTTGGAGGGTAGACCCAAACTAGAGTACAGTGTTAGGTCACATAACTTCAAAATCCTAGGTGTGTTTTGTGTGCTTTTATCTAAACTCTGAAGCTGCAAGACCTGAATATTTTCACCAAGTTTCACACACAAGCCTGAATTTCTTGCTGATGAACCTAGTTTTACACATCTCAAAAAGAATTGCAGCTAGTCTTCAGCACCCAGTTTCGTTCATGCTTCAAGCAAAGGAAAGATTCTTGTCAGAAAATCCAGGTAACACATCAGGAATGTCACAAGATCTGTAACAGCCATGCCTACACCTGCTTCCAAAACAAAAATTATTCAGTTTCTGTCCTTTAAGGCCTTAAACCTGAACTACATTCATTAGGTGCCTGGCGTACGTATAGCATTAAATAACCAAAGCAGTATTTGGACAAGTGGCACAAGCAACACAAATAACCTCCTAAGGGGACAGAGATTCTTATAATACAAGTTGTTTTTACAGTTGGAAACCTATCCAGTCTACAACCAAGATTTTAAAGTATGCTGAGTTTGTTATTCAGCTCAACAATCAGATCAGAACAGAAGGACTGATTTTAAGAAATTCAGACACATTAGAAATATTCAAGATACTATATTTAGTTTTAACAATCTTTTCAGTGTCATATTAAGGCATTTTTAATTGCCCATCCCTATTCTTATGCCACCCAAAAAATTTACGTGTGTATTCTAAAAGTATTTTACTACTCAGCTGCTATTGAAAGCTATGATGTAAAAAGTTTTTCCACAGACACACCCCACCCCCCACCTCTTTGTGTTTATAGAGAAAACAAATTTGGCAGGACAACTGCAACAGGAATCATCTCCTGACCCTACCAGCCATAGCATGACCTTCCGAAGTCAAGCAAGAAACAACAGGCTTATCCCAAAATTTTCTAAATACTTCTTTTCTAAAACTAAACCTATATGCTAAGACAAGATCAGAATCTGAAGGGGATTAAATCAGAAGTTCTCAGAAACACATACTAAGGCACTACTTCATGCAAGGAATCTCCAAACATTACAAGGAGCGTTAAAATCTTCTAGGTTTTAAGCAGAGTCTCCAATTCTCCCCATACCATTCCAGCTGCCTCAGTGTGGTTCCCCATGGAATGGAGCCATCCAAATAATGCATTTCTTTGGTACAGGCTGCTCTCTCCTCTAACATCAAATATCCAAATATTCCCCTCCATGCCTCTGTAGAAATTCCTTTATGAGTAACAACAAGGAGCTTCAAAGCAAATTGTCCAGAAAATACCCTTTTCTTTCCTAGCTAGTCAAATAAAGTTGAAAGGTTATGAATATAGACCCAGTCGTTCCCTTTGGCAGACATGCATCCAAGTTCCACAAATTTTCTAATATTTTTTACAGTAATTCTTCTCCTCCCCTCAGTGAGCATTTCTACTTTCTAAGTCTAAGGCTTGCTAAGGCCCTAACTGATCATTACAGGAAACCAAAAGTATGGACAAGAATCCCTGAAGCTGAAAAACAGGAATTTAGAGCAAGCTAAACTTCAGGTTACTCCCAAGGTCAACTTAAATCATTAGTTAAGTTTTAAGAAGATGGCTGCACTGCGATTCACAGAACAAAATCACTTTTTTTTGCTGTTTCCAAATTTACCCAAAGTCCTACACAACCAGGCCAGGATTCAATTCAATTAACAAGCAGGTAAGAAAGTAGTGGGGTGCCACAATTTTATATAGGTGTTTTAATCCCTAGATTTTAAGCCTCTGCCTGTGCGTGCACAAAAAGAGCTATTTCCCTGTAGGCAGTGGGGATGCAGCACTGACAAGTGCGTGAAGCAAAGAGCCTGCAGGCGCGTGGACTTCGTGGTCAATAAAGTACGTGCGAAAAGAGGAAAAGGACAAACGGAATGAAGTACAAGGAATACTGTGGAACGTCCCCATCATGGGCACAGAAGAATGTATACTTTCGTCCCTTAGTCAAACCATTACCGTCACTGTTCAGCCACAGCACTAGACAAACCCACCACCCAAAACATGACCAGTCCTTCGCCGCCCTCCCCAGCCCAGGCTCCCGCCCGGCTCCCCCAGCCCCGGGAAGGGGAACAGCGTATGCCCTGGACAGCAGGCACAGGTTACCTTGGAAGACGGCCAACAGGCTATAAGCAGCCAAGTACCCCTTGGCATTGTTGCAGAACTGCAGAGCTCTGGGGGCGCAGGGACCCCACCCGCAGGGCCCCTCCTCGGGGTAAGGGCCGGGCCCGGCGGGGGCCGCGGCGCCGGCGCCTGCCCCGGCGGGGCCCGCGTGGTACTGCTGGCCGAAGTCGGAGGAGGGTGTGTCGAACGCCGGGTTCTCGATACCACCGCCCTTCATGGCGCCCAAAAAAGCCGTTGCCAGCCACGGTTGCAACCGGCACCCGAGCCCAACGCTCTGCTAAATACCCCGACGGCGGCCCAGCACCGCCGTGCATGTGGCGGTGCTTCCGCCGCCCCTCCCCGGCCCGCCTCGCTCCTGCCCCCACTCCTGCCCCGCGGCCGGCCCTGTGGAGACTTCTCCCCGCACCGCGACCTCGTAACATCTACAGCATTGAGAGATTTACTGAACGTGGGCAGGTGGACAAGCATGTAGATGTTCTCCAACAACATTCTTCTGAGGAGAAAAAGAAGTAATAGTAATAATAATAAATCCCGTACCTGAGAAAAATCATCAGGAATGTTCCTTTCGAGAAGCAGAAAAGAAACCAAAGACATTAAAATGTTCTGTGTAAGTGTTGCAAAAAAGGGAAAAGTTGCAAAATGTACCAGATACAGTACTTTCCCACTTGAGGCAACATGATTTGCCCACAACAAAAACTTGCAGATGCTATCCTTTTGATATATTATTCTCTTCCTGTACCTCAGAAACTTTCCACATGCCGGCGTTCCCAGTCATTAAACACATCGGCTCAGTTACAGACATCAATCATGAGAATTTGTCAAGGGCACAAGAAAGTCTGAGTTTGTTTGCATTTAGTATAAATTGACTCATCTTCACAAGCATAACTGGGAGAGAGTCTGGGGCTCCAAGACTGAGAGCTTTCACCACGAAGGTTCATCTCTGGGCAGTACAAGACAGTCCCAAAAAGTTCTTTCCTTTTAAAGCGTCCAAGACGTTTTAGAATCAAGAGGAAGAGGACTGAAACCAGAGGCATCAGCAGTGACTTTGGTTTCAGAGTGAAAGCCAGGGCATCACCTTGAATTCCCAACTGTTCTTAGATGCAAGCAAACATTTTCCAGTATTTAGATAACAACACAGAAACTTAATGGAGACATTCTTCTGTAAAATGAAAACAAGTGAGTTAGATGAGAGAATATGTTTCTATTTATTCAAATAGGTTGAAAATGGGAAATCAGCTGTTATTGATGTTTCTGCAGCATCCTGTAGGGACAGTGTGTGGTGGCTGGAGCTGGAGGGGCGTGGACTTCCCTGAGTCTTCTCCACCCTCTTCCTTGGCCACCTCAGGGTCCCTCCAAGGTGCTGTCCCACACCCACAGCCAGAAGTCACCTTCCCAAGCCAACAGGAGTGCAGAAAGCTGCTTCTCAGTGAAGCATTCCTCTGCTGGTCACTGATGATCCCAAGCCCTGAAATTTATTATAATTTCAGGCTTTAATCCAGAATGTTGTTTCCTTAAGTGGCTATCAAGATATATCCCAGTTAACAGCTTCATGAGAGGTCTAAGAATAAACCTAAACCAGCTGGCACACCAGGCTGTTTAAAGGAACTTCTTTTTGTGTTTCCATTTTTTTTTTCTTTTATATCCTCCTAATTATAGTAAAGTAGGACATGCCATTTGAAATAACATCCTGATCTTTGCTAGAGTTCCTACATGCTTGTATAGTAAGAGTAACCCATGAAATTGCTTAACTATTATACTGCTGATAAGACATTAAAACCTCCCCTGATCTGCCAGACCAGCTAGGTTTGTTGTTGCCTTCATCTAGTTGTCACTGTGTCAATTGGTGGCATTGTTTTATCACCACAGGAAAGTGACAGAACGGAAGACAAAAAGAGAAGCTAGAGGAGCTTGGCATGAAAAAAAAAGAGTGTTCATATGAAGCAAACAACATTTTTAAGAAAACTGGTGATGAGGGTAGCATTGTGGTGTCCAGTGTAAGTCTAATCTAAAAATTAAATAGGGAATTGAATAATCAAGGAAATTAAATTGGGTTGAACTTAGAAGAGTACAGATTTTAGGAGAAACCTACAGGAACAGGAAGAGAGAGACAGAGAATAAAATATGTGGTTTTGTGCTGGTTATGTCCCCAAAAGCAATTTATAGAGAAATGAGGAAGATTTAACCAGCTTTTATAAACTGCTTTACTCTGAGACAGTATCTAAAGCCATAACAGACGTTTTAGTTTGTGGCATTTAAGACTGGATACAAAACCTACCTGAAAATGGCAGAATATAAGTGGTTTCTTTGATAGTATCTAGAGTGCTCAGATTAAAAAAAAGACTGTGAGGTGAATTTGGTGAGGTTATTTGCCTAGACCAAAGATGCTCGTCAAAAGGGCAAATACGACCAACAGTTTATGTGTGTATTGAAGTTGGAGGTATCTGCTAAAATTCTTTTCTATGTTATTCTATATAGTATACTACCTGGATCCTCAACTTCAGATGGAATCAATTTTGCAGGATAAATTGTGCAGAAATATTACAGAGAAGTTTTTTTTCTACAAAAAGGTGAACAAAATAAGTTTGTTCAATCTAAAAAGTTGAAGTGTTTAATGAAATATGCAACAATAAGGAAAAAGATAAAAGGCAACAGACACTTTCAGAACAAATGAGCAAACTGACTACAATTAATTTTCTCTTTTCCAACTAATTAATTTTCTCTTTGACATTAGAAGGCTTTTAATCTTCAGTAGAGGTGAGTTTTTGGAACACAGTAGTAATGGATTTACAGAATTTTAAAATTCCAAATGGAGATGTATCAAGTATTACAGTGACCTTACAAGGTCACTGGGTGAGAGAAACATGAGAATCTTGTTTCTTGATCAGAAGGCTTGATTTATTGATATATAATATATAATACATTATAACTATACTAAAAAGAATAAAGAGAGAGCTTGCAGAGACTGCTAAGCTAAGAATAGAATAGAAGGAATGAATAACAAAGTTCTGTGTTCAAGGAATCTCCCCTGAGCTGCTCCTGTGATTGGCCCTTAATGGTACACATGGAAGGAGGGCCAATCACAGGAACCCCTGCCACATTTTCACAGCAGCTGATAACAATTTGTTTACATTCTTTTTCTGGGGCTCTGCTTCCCAGAAGAGGTACAAATCCCAAAGAAAGGATTTCTATGAAGAAATGTCTGCAACAATCAAGTTATAACCGGGATAAAGAAATGAGAACTGACTATCTGGGAAGTCCCTTTCAGTCCCTAAGTGTAGAGGAGGAATAGGAAAACATATTCTAGGGGAAAAATAAGGACATTTATTACAGAAGAATATAATAAAATTTAAACTGGAATACCTTGCAGAGACCCTCTTTTAATAAAAACAACCATTTTAAAGAAAAAAATTGCTAAATTTCTAGAAGAATTATACAATTGTGGCCCTTCTAACTTCACAGTATTGTGTTTGATCAGCTACTGAGTCTGCACCCTCACAAGTCATGGTTGTCCAGTTGCATATTATCATGCCATGTCACATTTCTTGCAGTCATGGGAATGCTAGATAATACTTGTGGTTATGTTTAAGAAATATTAATTGCATTATGAAGTCTCAGAACTGTCATTCTCTGAATTTCAAGTAATTGAGATTTTGCAATCAGATAAGGCAAATAGGGGAAAATACATATCCAAAATATTTTTTTCAAGGATCTCAAAGCCATCCCCTGTCATATAAAGGCCAAGTGCAGCACAAACCCACTCTCTTATTGCAAGATTATCTCCCAGAAACTCAGTAAAACAGTTTTTCAATACAATATTTCCTTTGAGTCAGCCAGCTATAAAATAAGATGCAAAGCAGATTATCTGGGGTCCTTAGAACAAAGTTTCCAGGCAGCTTTTGAGTGTTTGCTGAATGTTTCAGACTTCAAATGCTTGCACAACTTTATTTCTGATACCTTGCCACTGGCAAAAATCCTCCTTTTTTAGTTCTTTTGTCACTAGCTCTCTCTGCATAATTTTCTACTGCTTGGGCTGGGTCAGAATTCATGCAAAGAATACTATGAAAAAACAGTATTACTTTTTTTTTACAGAAGAATCTCCTCTTGCATCTTCTTTTTAAATTTTTTCTAGTTATGAAATTTAGTCTTGAATTTTTACATACTTTTTGCTATTTAAAGTTGCAGCTAGCAGTTTTACCAAGTGTATTTCCTGTTTTGAAGAGGAATTTTAGTAACCAGAGAGAGTCAGAATGAAATAGAAATTAGCCTGCTTGATTGACTTGTAGAACTAGGAATTTTATATATTGGTTATTTTTTCTAGACTATCTTCATTCATTTGTAAGATCTTAATCCTTTTCCAGTCCTCATGGTGTGTTTGTTCTCAAAATAATGTTTTAAAAAAGTATTTTTATTGCCCATGTGTAGTTTTCTACTTATTTATGTAAAAATTATCTGCTTTTGTCTCCTTTTGAAAACCCTAATATCTTTTTAAGTGAAAAAAGAAAACCTACAGCTATGTACACTTCTGTAGGATCTAAGTAGCTGTCTGTATCTCCAAATCCCTTTGTGCCTCAGGGAAATCATATTCTTCTGTCACCACAGTAGTGCTTATTTACAGTCTTGTATCTACATAAATTACAGCAGTGTAGCTTTTAGTTTGGACTGTACCTAATTTTGACACTAGTATGGGCCAAAGGAAGCAATATCAACTTTCCTATTTTGAATATATGACAAATGAGGTATTTTCTTGAATCTTTTTTAAGGCATCCCATTTTAATTCTTGGGAAGTCCAACCAACATATCCTGAACTGCAACACATTTAAGTCTGTGCTTGTTTGATTACTAGATTAGTGATACTAAGAGGGTTAAAGTGATATCCTACAATTAATACCTATAGTTATTCCCATAATTTATTAAGCTGCCTAACTAATATGTCTCAATATGGAAACTTAAGGCTTCTCCTGTCTTTGTCTCAATGCCATAATCTTTTTGTTTCAGCCAAACCTCACCTGCTTTCTGTAACCTTCATGTTGTTTGAGCTGTAAACATACTCAGGGCCACTGTCTAATACGATACTACTATCACTACCAGAGGAATTGATTTTTCATACAGTAAGTTTCATCCTTGGAATTTTTCTAGCCTTGGAATTTAATGAGTAGATCAACAGAGAAGAATGAATTATTTCTTTTCAGAAACACTAGTTTCAGTATTTTCTAAATACTCTTTTCTTTTTGCCTGGTTCACAGATTGAACAAAACCAAATTAAATTGGATCTGCTTCATTGTTTGTTTCATCAGAAAACAGATGGCCTGTAGTGGCAGGCAGCTAGGAAAGTTTTACAGTAAATTCTGCATATCCAGAGTAGGAACATTCACAGCATTTCTGTCTTACATACTATGCTTACAATAATGGCAGTTTGTTTTTTTAGCAATGAATTTGTTCTAAATATAATGTTCATAATACAGCCCCTCTGTATTAAATCTTCTTCACTAGTTTCATTCCCAAGTAAGTTCTACTCATCATGAGTAGAGACCACACCCATGGAGCTGTCCAGTTTGCGCCACAGCAAGAGAGAAATGGAGCTGAAAAATGTGCAGTGAAAGTCCACTGCAATGTTGAAGGGACTGGAGAATCTCTCTTATGTGGAAAGGCTGAAATAGACAGGACACTTCAGCCAGGAGAAGAGTAGGCTCTGGACAGGGATCTTATCAAGGTACCTGAAGGCAGGAAGCAGAGAAATCAGGGCCAGACTCTTCAGTGGTGCCCTGTGACAGGATCAAAGGCAATGGACACAAACTGAGACACAGGATGTAGTCGGAACATCAGTTAATTGTGAGGATGCTCAAGTGGTTTCTCAGGTTTCTCAGAGAGGCTGGGGAAATATCCGTGCTTACACTTGTTAAAATGATGACTGGATATGGTTTTGGCACCTGGTTGTAGGTGATGCTTGAGCAGGCTGTTGGACCAGACTGGTTCCAGAGGTCCCTGCCATGTTTGATCACTCTGTGACTCTGTGCTCTGTAGCATAAACACATATTTCAACAGCAGAAAAAAAAAAAAAAAAGCATATTTTGGAGTGGCATGGAATAATTCTCTTTTGTCAGAGTTCTAGTTATCAGTCTAGGAAGTAGTCTAGTTGACTTTTCCTCTTTATTAACTGAGAACACTGCTGTAAATGTGCATGTAGAAAGAGAAATTATCAACATCTACACTTGGGCTGTTAAAAAAATTCCCTGACAGAAATGTGTAAAAAAGAAACTTGCTAATATCTTAGAGATAGGGCTACAAAAGAAGTCCAGTCAGTACTAAGTACAGCCCATATAGTTAACCTTTAAAACTAGATTATAAAATCAGCTTTTTATAAGATTTGAGTTCTAAATTAAATTGGCAGAGACTTGAGACTTTGGTCTATTAATAATAAATAATTAATAATTATCTCTTTCTCTTTACTGAATCTCACATTTTTCTAAAAAAATTATGGTTTCAGTTTTGGAAAACCCATTATTTTGTAAGGGATGGGTCAATTGATATGACATTCTTTGTAATTCAAGCCATCAAGGTTATATAGGTGTCGCAGTCAAGGTGGTCACGACATAAAGCAGAGACCACAAGCACTCTCAGTCTCAGTCTCAGTCTCAGTCTCAGTTGTCAACCGTTAGCAACCGTTTGCAACCGTTGGCAACCGTTGGCAACACTTTATTAGTGAAAATGGCTGATCTTTTATACACTGTCCAGTTGTTTCCCATCCAGCTGCAGAATGCTCTTGTCTTTCTTCTCTCGATCTCCTTGGTTCAGCTTCTTCTTCTTACTTCTCGCTCCTTTAGCTAACAGGCCCGCTGCTAGCCCCTTCCACAATTGCCCCTTTTTTTGTTTTTGAACTGTAAATACAGCTGCTATGGATTTTTGCAGGGCCCTTTGCAAAAACCCAAGCAGAGAGGGGACACACAAAATCACAATCACAACCATCAACAAAATTCCCATTCTTAATACAATCGTTCCTGTCCTTCATCCATCTTTAAGTACTGATATATGGTCTTAGCCAGTGTCATCCGCACGTTCTGCTTCAGCTGCAGAACCATTGATCCTGTCCTTTCCTGCACGCTCTAGCTAAGGTTTGACACAGCGAGCAGGAACCCATCGAGGACCATTATCTGTGAAAACACAACCATAACCCCTCCCCCAGGTTATCAGTTCCACTGGACCAGACCATATACCAGTAACCAAATCCTTGACCCATACCTTAACATTTCTATGGAAATTTGGTTGCTTAGAATTCAAAGAAGAAAAATGGCAAAAGATTGGAGGTAACTGTGAGTCAGGTAGGGGACGCAAGAAGTTTAGCACATAAACAGCTTTATCTAATCTCACTTGAGGTGACTCCTGTTGCCTTCTCCCTTTTTGTTTTTAAACCTGACGTTTAAGAAGTCCATGACCTCTTTCAATAATTGCTTCGCCCGTGGGGACATGTGGAATACCTGTTGAATGCTCAATGCCCCAGGCACGAAAGAATGCTTGCATTTTTTTGCGAAGCATATGCTGGGCCGTTATCTGTTTTTACGAGACATGGAACACCTAAAATAGAAAAGGCATGATAAAAATGATGAATAGCATCTCAAGTTTTTCTCCTGTGAATACTGAAGCAACCATTGCATGAGAAAAAGTATCAACTGTAACATGAAGATACTTAAAGCGACCAAATTCTGGCATTTTTGTAACATCAGTTTGCCATTCTTCTAACGCAGAAAGACCTCTAGGGTTGGTACCATAATACTGAGTGACATGAGTCATATGACAGTTGGGACAACAGGAAAGAATAGATTTTCCAGGGACTGAATGATTCCTCAATGTGTCCCGCTTGCAATTGTCCTGTAACTAATTCTTGCAGGGCAGTAAGCTTTTCAGTAGTCAGGGGCCACTGGCGAACCCGGACAGGCTTATCTGTCAACCATGTCAGGGGTACAACTGGACGTTCATTGCCCTGCAACACAGTGGCCCCCATTAAAAATCCGTAGTAATTTTGACACCCCATTGAGATAAACAATCTCGTCCCCACAGACTTTGAGGAGCATTGGCAACATAGGGTCGGATGTTAGTTTGTTGGCCATCAGGATGTTTCACATTAATTACAATGGCTGACAGGCCACCTCCTGTAGCACCACCTGTCCTGGTTTAGGACAAATTAGGGGAAATCTCCAAGAGGGAGCCCCCCAAAACAAAACAAACCTCCAACACCGGGTTCAGGAAGGAATTTCTCGGAGGAGCAAAGTGGAAAACAAAACCTATTTATTTACAAGTAACAAAAGAACACTCCCCAACACAAGAAAAGAAAAGGGACCAGACTGTGTTGTGAAGGGCGCCAAGCTTCTCTAGCAGGCTTCGGGTGTCCTGGAGCTCTCAGGTCAGGTCCGGAGCCGGTCCAGTATCTTCAGGGGAGGGTAAGAAAGAGAGAACAAAAGAAAAGGGAAAAAAACAGTGCAAAAAGCAGAAAGCAAGCAAGCAAGCAAGCAAGCAAGCGGCTAGCCAAGCCAAGCAGCAAAAGTCAAAAGCCAAAAGTGCCTGGTCACACCCCCCCCCCCCTTCCCCATCCCGCCGCAGCTAGACGGCCGGAGGGGGGGGGGAAGGCACAGCTGCCAGACACAACACACAATATTGGGATAAAGGCTGTCACCCAACGACACCACCCAACCCCAGGAGTCCAAAACTTGCATGAGTGAGAGGCCACGATTGAGGCAAGCAAAGTCGTGAAAGTATTGTGACATCTGCTCCAGTGTCAATCAAACCTGCTACTGATATAGTTCCTGGATGACATCCACTGGTGATGAGTGTACATGTCTTTTCTGGATGGCTCTCTGTTACTTCTCAGTCCAGAACACTTGAGGTACTCCTGTCGATCCAAAGCTTCCCGTGCTGCGACTTCGGTCCACTGTATTTGGAACAGAACTCACAAAAGGTACAAGTTGAGCAATGCAAGTTCCTTTCTGAATAGTGACAGGAGGATCATCAATGGATACCATGGCATGAATCTGCCCTAAATAATCAGCATCAATAAGCCCTAGATGCACATGAATACCTTAAAGTGTAGTACTTGATCTCCCTATCAAAAATGCACTCAATCCCCGTCCTATTGGACCACAGGCATCAAGGGGTACCTTACATATTTCTTTTGTTAAAATGGTTACTGTGTCAGCTGTGGGTATATCAATCCCTGCAGACCCGCTTATTGCCCCTGAGTATTGTTCGCAAATGGGTAGCTTTGCAGGGCTGGGAAGGCCTGCATCTGCTGTTGTGGTTGTTGAGGTATTTGTTTCCCCACGCACCCTCTTGCGCTCCTCTTTGGGTTTCCCGGCAATAGCTGACCATTTGCATGATATTTACTATTGCATTGTTTCACATAGTGCCCAGATTTAGCACAACGATTGCATACAACATCACTGCTTGGACTTGGCCTAAATGTTGTTTTCTGGACAGTACACTGTGACTTTACATGCCCCTGTTGTCCACAATTATAACACTTCACTGAAGGTCTTAGCACTGCACCAAGAGCTGCCATTTTATGCTCAACTGAACCAATCTTCGAGCAAGCAGTAACCATTTCAGACAAGGTGGGTTCCCCAGGCAAAGTGTCAATAATCTTTCTGCAATCTGGGTTTGCATTTTCTTTATCCAATTGTACTCACAATTTGTCTTGCAAAGTTTCATCATCTACCTGTTTCTCAATAGCGGCAGCAAGTTTTTCTGCAAACTGCAAAAATGGTTCTCTCGTCCCTTGTTGTACAGTGACATATTTCTGTTTTGGAGCTGCCATTTCCATTGTTTTAGTTAAAGCATTCATGCCAATTTTCTGAGCTTGTGCCAAAATTGAAGGATCCCACCTTGCCTGTAAATCTGGATTAGCAAAAGGCCCAGAGCCCAGTAGGGCATCAACACCCACAGCATGATGAGGGTCGTGTTGAGGCAACTGCATATTTGTTAAAGCCGTGTGCTCAGCCACTCGCCTCCAAGTTTCTTGAAATACACCATATTGTACTGGCTGGAATAGAATTGTAGCAAGATGAGTGATGTCATAAGGTGCAAGCAAATCTGCATTAATTACACATATTAATTGCATTACCTCTGAGGAATTAATACCATACTTAGCTACTTTCGATTGGAGGTCTTGCACCACCTTCCAGGTGAAGACGTGATGACTGTCGTTCTGTCCTGTTCCAGGAGCTGCTTTGAAAACTGGAAAAGCCATAGGATTATCTATCACAAGCAACATTTGCATTGGCACTGTTCTCCTGAGGTACTCTTGGAGCACCTAACCTTTCTATGATGTCCCAATTCTTTTCTTCAACTGCTTTCCTCCTAACAAATTCCCAAAACTCCTGAGGGTGTCGAGGAAGCACAGTGACTTGGCATGGAGGCGAAGTCTATGGGGCAGTAAGGCTAGAGCTCTTAGGAGATGAAGGGACCAGAGCTCCTTGCCCCAAGTCAGGTGTTACTGCGGGCGACTCATCACTTGATTCGCTGTTGCTGTCACTGTCAGGTAAAGGAGGATACAGCCTTGCAGGTTGTTCAAGCCACTCAGAGGGGAGCAGGGGGGCGGACGGCTGGACCAGAGAGGAGGGAAGCGGGGGGGCAGATGGCTGGGTTTCTCTCTCTGCTAAAGACATTTCAGCTAACTGGTGTAGTGGTGTAGTATATACAGGCACCATCTCGAGCTGCTGCGCAGGTGTGAGATAAGGAGGCTTAGGGGTCTGATAAGAAGAAGCTAGGGCAGGTTGTCCAGAAGTTTTGGCAGCTTTCCCAGAAGCCTTGGCAGCTTTCCCCTCAGAGCCCCCTTCTACCTCAGAGGGCCTCCTGTCAGGTTCTGTTATCAGGCCCAACTCTTCGTCCGCATCTTGCTCCGTTTCTCTCTCTATTTTCCATTCCTTTAAAGCCTCAAAGAGCGAGTTCCAAGTAACTGCTAGATCAACAACTGTTTTATCTCCCGCTCGAATGACTTGCCAAAGTCTGTCCCCGACCTTTTTCCATGCCTTAACACTAAATGCTGTGTCGGGATCAGTGCCAAAATTCTGTGATTTAGCCCACAGCAATATATTACGAAGTGCATAGTCTGACGTATTAATTCCCTTATTTCTTAATAAAACTTTCCATGTAGACAGAACATTTTCTTCCTCTTTAGATAAATTTTGTCCCATTATTACCAGTTGGTGGCTCACCTACTTCCAGGTGTCTTGATTTGAGAGAATCAGGTCCGGACCCCCCTGTGGCTTCCACCTGCCACTCTCAGCTGCACCAACGCCGCCTCCCCCACCACGTCCCAGTGGGTCACGGTTGCCAATTGCTAGGACCCCGTATGGGCCCCCACTGACTATGTTCTTATCATGTCGGGGCTCACCAAAATGTCGCAGTCGAGGCGGTCACAACATAAAGCAGAGACCACAAGCACTCTCAGTCTCAGTCTCAGTTGTCAACCATTAGCAACCATTTGCAACTGTTGGCAACCATTGGCAACCGTTGGCAACATTTTATTAGTGAAAATGGCTGATCTTTTATACACTGTCCAGTTGTTTCCCATCCAGCTGCAGAATGCTCTTGTCTTCTCTCGATATGCTTGGTTCAGCTTCTTCTTCTTCTCGCTCCTTTAGCTAACAGGCCTGCTGCTAGCCCCTTCCACATATAGGGTGGTTGTAGCAAATCACAGCCACACATTGCTTGAAAACATCTTACTAGCAGATATTTCTGTCTAGATGCCAGGAGTATATCCAGATAAATATATAAATTCTGAATTTGTTGCTTTGATTTTCAGAATGTCAAATATTTCCAACTGTTCTAGCCTTTTACCGGAAAATTTTAACATTAAGTATAATAAAACTAAAATTACACAATTTTGCCCCATGATTTTATTGATGCAGCATGAACCTGCCTGGGTTTTTCAGGGATTTTCCCATTTTTCTGAATTTATAAAGCTTCTGTGCGGAGGAGAGCGTATGTGGCCCGAAGTTTAGAATCCGACTAGCTGAGGGCGAAAGGCCGACGCCCCTCTGCAATTCCTGGCCAGCACCCTTCGGCGTCTGATGGCCTCGGGCTGTGCTGGCTGCGGACTGGCGTACCTCGCTGGTATATGAGAGGAACGGAGCTGACCATTTCCCGGGGGTTAAACATCGGTTTATTGAAGGTGATGCCAGATCCAAAAACACCGGGGGAAAACCAGCCGGGAAAAAGTTTTTTCATAGGGGGTGAAAACAGGATTATAAAGGAGGGAGGTGGGTACAGACAGAGCCAATCAGGAAAGGTGAGGGGATGAACTTCACAGAACTGACACTCCATGGAGACCAATAATCAAAAGGTAAAGGAGGTGTCCTGGGACCCCAGCCAACCACCATCTCTAGAGAGGAGAAGGTTCTCGAAAGCTGGGATGAGGAAGGGAGTGATTGACTGGACAGGGAGGAAACAACTTTCACTTATAAGGGAAACCAGGGGAGGAGCAATTACATATTGGCAACTATGAATAGCAGTTGCTATAGCAACTTAGCTGACAGGCTAGCAGTGGCGGGAAAAACTGGGGGAACGAAACCATTTTACACATAATAGGGGAGAACAATACATAAATTGGGGGAATAACACAAGAAACTTAACAACACACTACCACACTTCTGTTTGTATAGGAGATTTTTAGTATGATTTCATTCACTTATCCTCCTGGCTAAAATGTTTCCAGGTTTATTTTTATATGTGCTTAGTCATGATAATTGTATATGTGGAATATAAAAGGCGACCAGTATTAATATATATTACAAACTGAAAAATCTGTGCCTGAAAATTATTAATCTGAAGAACACCATAAAATATCTCTATCACAAAAATCTATTAACAAATTAAGCCTTCAAAAGTTTCCTTGATGCCCTAGATTGCAAGGCAATATGTATTCTATTTGTCATCTGTTAGAAGAGTGGCAGTTCTCTTCTGTTATTTGGGCAGTTTTCTTTATCTCTTCCACAAACCAACCCTCCCTCCAGGGAGATACCTGCTGTTACTGGGCTGTTCAGTGTCACTGCATGACTGATAAAAATTACATCATCCCATTGTGAGATGCTCTGCCCAGAGGGAGGAGCCAAGCCTGCCTAACTGGATATAATCCAAGTTTTTGGGACCCCAGAGCAGCCTTTCCACTGGATTCCCAGAGGAACAGCTGCCTTTTTCCACTAAATCTTGAGAGGAAGACTATACCCTTCTACAGGATCACTGCTCCAATTGAACCATATCTGCCGCTCCAAGAGGACTGCAGCCATCATTTCAATTGGACTGCCACCAACATCCTGACCAACAGGGTGTCAGGTTGTATTCTGATTCTGTCAGTGGTCTTTCTTTTGTATTATTGCATGTATTTTAGGCTTTTTTTTCCCTTTTCCTAATAAATTGCATTCCTGACTTGGAGTCTCTCACTGGTTTTGCTTTCAAACCAGAACACTTGAACAGAAAAATACTCTTTTTAACAGAAAATTTAAGCTTTCCACGCATGAATTACTTTTTTTATTTCTTTTAAACAAGAAAACAAAATACTGAAAATAACATTAAAAAGCAAATGTATAAATTAAAAGCTCTAAATGGAAAGAAAAAAAGAGAGAACTTGACAACTCAAAGTCAATTGAAAAACTGCACTGGAGTTCAAATAATTTTAGCCACAAATGAAGCAATTAACCTACTCAGCAGCCCACTGAATACCACATTCAGCAAGTAGATATAATTCATGGAGTATATCAAATAAATGTAAGTGAAGAAAAACCTCAAACCCTTTGTATGTTAGCTCTTAACAAAGGCAGTAGCCAAATTATGAAGTTAAATAATGAGAAGACTTTTTTATTTTTTGCAAAAATGCTCAAGTGACTTATTTGACTGGAAGAGAGTGATGTTCTTCATTCAATGGTTTATTTTCAAGTACCACTTCAGAGGTCCATAGCACAATAATTAAAATTGCAATTAATTTATACATAAAATGATACGATAGGTGTTGGTCAAAAGAAACCATAATAATACATTTCTATTTCTTTATTTTTGATTGAGAGATTGTATATACCAGATTTAAAATTTGCTTCATATACAGTCCAATTTTGTACTAGATTTTTTTTTTTACTTTTATAGTGACTAATGCAATGGAATAACAAGATTTCTGTTTCAGATCATACAAGTAAAGTATCTGGGTCAGAGCTACCTAATTTGCTGAAGATTATGTGATTAGGAAGCTGAAGCTCTGAGAAAACAGAAATAAGCTAAACTGATGGTCTTCTATGAAATAAATCATATTTACATTTGTGTATAATGTATAGTTAATAAATTAGGAGATGTTAAAGTACCTTGCAAAAAGAAAGGGCTGTATTCAACACAAGATTAAATAACCAAAACCTTACAGTCAATCTATTTAACAGCCTCAAGAGTGTCGGATCTCAGGATCTCAGTCCTGAGGTGCTGAGCCACCAAGACCACCTTGGGGGGCTCGGGAGTCCTGGAATGTTGCCAGAAGTGTCTGGTGGCTGGACTTTGGTCCTACACAGGAGACGACAAGGATGAGGGCTTCACCGGGGTGAATGGTGAAGGGATTAGTTAATTAGAGGGTGAGAAACAGGGTTTAGGATTTATGTACAGGGGGGTTTAGAGAAGTAAGATGGAGGAATTGGGGTGTGTCCTGTCCTTCTTCTTCTTCTTCTTCTCCTCCATCTTCTTTGGTGATGGTGGCATTTTGGATTGGTTATTACTGAAAGTGCACCCAGCAATAAGAATAAATGGTATTGGGGAAAAATGATAAATATTGTACACGTAACAATGGGTATAAAGATAAGTGGCTGTACAGAAGACAGCACAGTGTGCTCATGGCTGACTGCTGAGCAGATCTCTGTCGGGCTGAAAGGACATCTTTTAGATAAACAATTAATAAACATAAAAACTGAAAGAAGAACAGAAGCCTCTTCTCGTCCTTCGATACGTGGGCTGTCCCAAGGCCACTCCGGGCCTTTCCAGGCCCCTCAAACAGCCGAGAAAACCCGACACAAGAGTGACAAAAGAGCTATAGGGTGAAAAAGAGTTAGATGATTTCCCACTAAATGCAACAGGAGAGGGCATAACATACCCACCAGGAGGTTCAGGAGACATGGCACTAACAGAAAGGCATGGGAAGATTTTGACGGATCTACAGGCCCATCTTACTATCACCAGGTTATGGGATCCAAGTTGGAATAGCTTCCTTGAATTTTGAATAGTTTGTTAAGCTCATATTTCTAGGTGAAACACACTTAGACCTCTAATCAAGGAATTATTGATAGTCCAATGGTGATGTTTTTAACATTTCGAGTCTAAGTTGTGTACAGCTAAAATGACATGCAAAAACCTCTTGTGTTTCCCAAGATGGCTTGAGGCTTCAGTTTGGGTGATGGGGGAGAGGTTGCTATCATCTTTTCACTTATGTAACTTGGAAAAGGACATTGTAAAGGTAGGCAGGAGAACAGCCCATGAATCTTCTGCTACTAGTCATCATCTCTCAATAGCTAAGGATCAGCTGAAGAGCAGCTTAGTCAAATTTCTCTATAAACACCCTGAATTCTCCAAGTAGCAATTTCAGCACTGACACACTGAGACTGTGAAATTTCAGGAGACCTGAGGGAGCAAAAATCACCTCCAGCCTCACAAGGAGTTGTGAAATAATCAATGACTGTAGAGGGATAGAACACAAGTAAATAAAGGTAGTATAGAAAGTAATCTTACCTCCCTAAAGAGTTGCAGCTGACCCAATTATTAAGGATTAGGAGCAGGCCTGATGTTAACAGGCCACAGCTGTAGCCAATAAGAAGAGTGTTATAAAAGAGTAGATTGGTTAGTTGAGGGGAACTGGAGTAATTTGGCTGCTGTGAGGATGATGCTTAAGAGTCGATGCCTACAAGGAATATCAAGGAGGTATGAAACTCTAGCAATATGGAAATCTTGCAATGTAATGGTAATAGAACTCTTGCACTACAATGACAACAAATGACTGTGTAAGGAGTAGCAGTTTTTTGAGACATCAGGTAGCATAACCCCTAATCTGAGGTCAGGGAATGAAAAGGGCCAGTGAGTGTGCCAGGGACTAGGAGCTAAGAGGAAACTACAGAAGCACAGCCAGGAAGGCAGGGCAGGGGCCTCTCCCCTGAAGCCCCAGGCTGCAGGCAGGAAGGCAAAGGTGTGGGTGCAGACCCCATGTGAGGCTTTCGAAGCCTCAGACTCAAAGTGTCTTAGAGTGTGTCACCAGAGGAAAATCAAAATCTCAGGAATAATTGTGGGTAATATGAAAGTGAGAGAGCAATCCATAGTGTTTTCCACTTGGCAATCAGAAGCACAGGGTGGACATTTGCAACCTGTCATAAGAAAAAGGATACTGAAGGTTATAAAAAAAGCTGTTACAGAGGGCAAACAAGTGAGCAGTGGTTGAGTTTTGGAGGCATTACAGCTCCATCACTGTTAGACCTGTGAGCATGATGAAAGTATGTTCATGACTGGTTTTGTCAAGCAGCAGCACTTGCTGCTGTGCAGTTTCTGGGGTGCCAGGCACTGAGAGCATCAACATTACAGGTAAGGAGACCTGGGCATGATGCAGGTCCAAGGAGAAGCAGAGACAGCCCCTGGGTTGTAAGGTATGTGTGTATTCTATTTGCCATCTGTTAGAGGTGGGGCAGTTCTCTTCTGTTAATTGGGCAAGTTTTCTTTATCTCTTCCAAAACCAATCATCCCTCTGGGGAGATATCTTCTGTTAATGGTCCATTGAGTCTCACTGCATAACTGATAAAATTACATTATACCATTGTGAGATGCTCCACCCAGAAGGAGAAGCCAAGCATTCCTACCTGGATATAGTCTGAGATTTAGAACAACTGACGCAGCCTTTTCCCACTGGATTCCCAGAGGAGCAGCTTGCTTCTCCACTGGATGTTCAGAGGAAGACCAGGCCCACCTACACTACCACCAGGCCTTCAGAGGAAGACTACACCCTTCTACAGGACCACTGCTTCAACAGAATGCCCTCCGTCACTCCAGGAAGACTGCAGCCAACATTTAATTGGACACTTAGCAATACCCTGACCAACAGGGTGTCAGGGTGTATTCTGACTCTGAGAGTGGTTTGTTTTCTGAGTTGTTTGGGTTTTTTTGTACTATTGCGTTTATGCTTTTTAATTTTCCTAGTAAAGAACTGTTATTCCTACATCTCTTCCTATATCAGTTCCCATATCTTTGCCTGAGAGCCCCTTAATTTCAAAATTATAATAACTCAGAGGGAGGAGGTTTGCATCTTCCGTTTCAAGGCAGGAGCCTAGACACTAGGGTAGCACAGCTGCACCATCAGAGCTTGTGTGAGCATATCCATGGAAACCTGAAGAAGAGATAAATGGGAGTACGGAGTCTGGAGCACTGGACATCCTTGTTGACCTGGTTAAAGAACTCATAATATGAATATTTGTTCTAATTTTCTTGAACTACTTCACTTCAAGTAGCACCAGCTGTGCATCTTTCCCATCTGTTATTTCTTTAATTGCTATCACGTGTCTTTCTTCTTTTTTTCCACACCCTTGTAATGGTAATGGCAGCTGGGGACACACACTTTTTTTTGATGTGTCAGTATCCTATTATTTTACCTCCAAAAAGAATGTATTAGTAGTCTTATTTGAACCTTAGATAGTCTTTTTCTTGTTCCAAGCACGCAGCTCACATCCATGAAGATGCAGAAGCCTTAAGTAGTTCTTAAAATTCATTCTGACTTCAGAAATTTTTCAAATTACTAGATTACAACCAAGAAGAAAGTGTACAATTTATTCTACTTAGAATATATTCTCTTTGGAAGAATGTTAGTCATCTGAGGAAAATTTTGAGAAGGAATTTAACAGATTGGATAGCATTCTAAATAAATGAAGACCAGCAAGTAATCACTTGTGTGAGCAGGAACACTACAACGTGTATTCACTGTCAAGACTGTATGAACTCTCAATAACTGCAATATTCTGCCATCAATACAGATTTAACTGCTAAGGAAATATTTTTAGAAGATGTAAAGGGTTACTACATGCTGAAACTGATAAAAGATCCATGTGCCTCTAGTAGTAGATGAGGAATGAATTCTTTAAATGGAAACATAAAAGTTGGTAGTTTTCAGGATTTAAGTTTAAGCCAAGTAAAATACAATAAAATATAATGTAATGTAATAGAAAAAATGTAAGTATAAACTATGGAAAAAATAGGAAGTAATATGAAATTATTAAAATTAACATAGAATTAAGTACATTAAATAGACTCCTGTTTGTGTGAGATTAAACAAAAAATGGATTCTGGATATTTTTTGAAACGTATTATGGCATTTAATTTTCAGGGGCAGCATTACATTAAAATGTGTTACATAGGAAATATTTTAAAATTCAATTCATAAATACAGTCTGCCCATTTTGTAAGTTATGTGGCAATATGTACATTGTAATCTTACTCATTTAATTGTTTAAGCCATAATCTTTAAGCTAAATCTCCAACAGTAAATCCACCAATGCAGTGAATGTTTGACACGTCTGTGAGACAACATGAATTAAATAATTGGCAGTTGAGGAAAAGAAACAATTACTCACTCAGTCATCCCATGGATTTAATACTAACATCTGGTCTGAATAAGATTTAAAGGCAGTGGGATGCATTATCCCTATGCCAAAATCATTCCACAAGGACTCAGGCTCTCTTTTAAACCAGATAAAGCATTCCAAAATTCTGGCCTCGACCTTCAGAAATAATCTGATCTGTTGAGTCTGTGAGACACACTCTGCTGTAAATATGTGGAGAGGTTGAAGAAGCAGGCAGGAGAAAAATAAACCCAGCTATTTTAAAGGAAGAGATTATTCATATCCTTCTCATATATTTGTACTACTCTGAACTTTCTTAATTCATCCTTTATGTTGAAGGCTGGGCCAGCCACCTTTATCTGTTAAATACTTTAATATCTTAAAATATGTGTTATTGACATAATTCACATGACATTTTTCTGCGTAATATTTCAAATTCTCTTTAATTCACTTTTACTTTATTTCTTACATAAAATTTATAAAATAATTTTTATTTCAAATCTACATATCCATAAACTTGGAGTCCATGTTGCAAATATAAACTTCAAATGTTGTAGCAATAAGATTTTATCTTTCATTAAGAAATACCTCAATACAATGTGACATCTATAAAATATTTGTAAATGTGCAAAAGCAATCTGCTGTTTTTCCATAGTCTCCTTTTTGTTCAAAAAATAAATTCATTTTAATCTTAAAGAATAATACTTTAAAAAATATTACTTAGTAGAATGTCTTAACCCGCCAAAGCAATACAACCATTGTATGTCTGACTTTTTGAGGTACAAGAGTTGATAAAAATAGTGTGAATCACATCAAATGAAAAAAAAAAACTAAAGAAACAGAGTGATTCTGTGAGGCAGAAGTGGCTGCTTAAGGTTTCAAATGTATGAAGTTAAATGACATTTCACTTGGCCTTATGCTTGGAAGTTCCAGGAGAGGGCTCCAAATCGGACTACTGAGAAAAACAAAACAAGAGTTTATTGCCATTTCCATATTCTGTGTGATAGTATGAATGCACATATTGAAGTAACTTGTTGATTTCAGTAGTATTTTGTTTAGCGTTGTTGTTTACAAACATTGGTTCACTCTGGAAATACCTAACTTGCTCCTACTTCAATGGTCTTCGTCTGCTTGGAAGCCAGTACTTGATTAGCCAGTTTAAGTAGAGTTGGACCTCAACATGTTTCTTAATAACGTATTTAGGAAAATGTTTATTTATTTCATAAAACAAGTACCTTAGAACCTATGTTCCTCTTTTTCCAATTTTGTTTATTTGGGAGCATTTTTTCAAACAAAACAAAACTGAAAACATGTGTTTGCCTTACAAAAGAAAGAAAGGTGTTCAGTGAATAAGATGCCTTTCAGTAATTAATTAGAGTGTGATTTCCAGCTTTTAAAGGCCTAAGAACACCTAATGGCTAAAGGTGAATGGTGCATTCCATTAGAGCAGTGGTTATGAGCCCACGATTTCATGATAATTTGAAAGCAGAGGTGTGGGTCTCATCTGTGCTATGAGTCAATAGGGCTTAGGTCAATATCTGTGTTTCAGCCAACCGGAAACAACTGCCCTGTTATATCAGCAGTGGTTTGTTAAGAACTTACCTGTGACCCAGAAATCTGAGTGATATGGTCAACAGGAGAAACCAGCTTTTTTTTAGTGCACATCTCTAAAGACAATTTCACTACAGCTTCAAAAAGTTTGCCACAGTAAGAAGAGATAGCAACAATGGGTAAGTTGTCTAGTACATGCCAGTGACAGCAGTCTGGGAGATTCTGTTCTAATGCACACACTGAGGAAAGGTTTGGCCATGTTGCTGTATCATGTCACTATGGGAAGACAGTTTGGTTGTTTGCATATTAATGTGCATATTAAATCCAAAATCTGTTTAAAAAATTTTAAATTGCTGTTAATGGTATTAGAACATACCTTTCATCATAGACTAAAAAAGAAAAAGTAATGTAACAAACAATGTGAGAAAATTAGAAAATTTATCTGTGTCTGTATAACTGAAGAGGGAACTACATATTGCATTCTCATGAAATCACAGAATCAAAGACTGGTTAAAAGTAGAAGGGACTTTAAAGATCATCTAGTTCCAACCCCCTTGCTCTGGGCAGGGACATATTTCACTATACACCAGGTTGCTCAGAGCTCCATCCAATCTGGCCTTGAACACTTCCAGGGTCTGGGCATGCGCAGCTTCTCTGGGCAACCTCTGCCAAGGCCTCATCACCCTCACAATAAAAGAATTTTCCCTAGTACCTGATCTAAACTGATTCTATTTTAAAGCTGTTTCAGTAAGCCATTCCCCCTTGTCCTATCACTACAAACACCAGTAAAAAGTCCATTTCCATCTTTCTTGTGGCCTCCCTTCAGACACTGAAGGCTTCAGTTAGGTCACCCAGAAGCCCTCTCTCCTCCAGGCTGAACAATCCCACTTGTCATAGTGTTCCCTCACGGGAGAGGGACTCATCCCTCTGATCATCCTGGTGGTTTCTTCTGGACTCTCTCCAACAGCTCCATGTCCTTCATGTGCTGGGACCCCAGAGCTGGAGGCAGCTCTGCAGGCGGGGTCTCACCAGAGTGGGGCAGAGGGGCAGAATCCCCTCCCTGCCCTGCTGCCCACAGGGCTTTAGATGTAGCCAATACTTTTATCAGGACATAAATGAAATTTTTCTATCTCAGTTTTTAAAGCAATCTATCCAGTGGCTAGAAGTTCCAATAACAGCCTGCTTCAGCAAGCATTGCTACTCATCTTTGGAACATCAGGGTCGCTGTACATAGTGATAATCTGTTTTATGGCAATTTTTTTATAACTATGTTTCATAATTGGTGTCTACAATGAAATAATATATTTTTCTGCTCCAATACCTTAATGCTAAAAGTTCAGAGTTATTCATTAATTATTTGGGATTGGGGTTTGAAGTTTTGTTGTGATAGATCCGAATGATGTTTCCACTGGCTACAAGAATATAAGAATAGCACTTTAAAATGTTTAATGTTCCATTATTTCTGGAATTTGAAATCAGTAGTGTGAAACCTCTCGCGTAACAGAATACCTTCAAAATTGCTATATTCATCTTGTTCAAATGAAGCTAGTATGTCCTCATTGTCAGCTGCATTTTGGGAGAGCACAGAGGAACTCTTTTCACAAGAAACACATAGGAATTCCTTGACAAGAAAGAGTGTTCTTCTTCTGAACTGTCTTTCTAGCATTATCTCCTTCTGTTAATGTTTTAGTCAGAGGGCTAAATGTGCCTCTATGACAGAATTCATGCTGCAGGAAAAGCAGACATCCACTGCTGGTGATACTTCTTGATGTGGATGACCTGATTTGCTGCTGCAACACAAAGAAGCTGTAGGACACAAAGAAGCTGTAGAGTCACCTCTGCTGCTGTTTATTTTACAATTATTTATACATATTAAACTAGCCCATTTGTTTGCTGAAGTTTGGGCTATTAACATGAATAAACTATTGCACTGTCTCTTTGGACACTGCACAAATATTTAAAAGCCAGTTTTGTGCTCGTTAACAGGTATGGAAAAGGAGAGACCAGCTCTTTAGCTGTCATTGCATGGTTTTTAAGAGCTTCAACCAGTGATACATCAGCCAGGGTCTCATTGGGCAAGTCCATTAACTCCTCTTTTCTTCTAGTGCCTGCTATCTCTCATTTCTTCTTCCAGAGCTTAGCAGAATCTTTATCTGTGAAAATGCAGTAAACCAACTTTTCTTTAACAGCTGATAAAAGGATAAAAGTGTAAATGCATGAAAAGACGTGTTAATCAGTACACTGTCCATGACTACTTTATCAAAGCAAAGTTCTCAAAGGGCAGGCTGGTTGCAGTTTTTGCTGCCAAGAAGGAAACTGAGATGTAAAGCATGACAACTATTTAATGAGCACCAAATCCTCTCATCAGCAGCAGACATGGCATCATGACCCACACCTCTCTACCGGCCTGACCCTTCAAGGCTTCTCATCTCTGCTCTGCCCTAACTCTATCCTATTCTAATTTTTGCATCAGAAAAGTTTTGAGGGCAGTCGCATCAACCCTTGCTAACACTTACAGAAATATTGATTTTATTCCCTTTGTTGGATTCTCTTTTTAATTGTGTACAAGCCATAAAATCATTAAAATATGGTAGAAAACATTAGAATTTTACTTGAACAGAATTTTTTTCCACCAATACTAAAAATCAGTTCATTACACATTTCTGCAAAGTCTTCAACAGTGCTTTTTGAATGCTATTCTTGCCTCTGTCTTTGGATTTCCCAATTATGCATAGTGCTTCATTTAGCTTATTTTCTTCCTTCATAGCAGTATTGGGTCAGCTAAGTATTTTAGCCACAAGAATTTTCTCCTCTTTCAACATTCCGTGTTCTGCTTTCAGGAATCTCTTCAGTTTTCTCTTGGCTTGAAACTGGAGGTGAGACTGAGTAGTTTTTTCCAAATTAGTCAGTGCAATTTCACAAGAGTTCTTTGGGCAACCAATAGAAGTGGGGAATGTAAATATAAAAAGACCAATACCACTGCTTGAAACTTTGTTTTAGAAGTATATTATTATGTTTGAGATCAGTTTAAAAAATCCCGAAGATTCAAGGCAATAAACCATAGTAAAGTAAACCAATGGTTTACTTTAAATCAATATCACCATCTTAATTTATCGTAATCTTGAAGATGGCAAATGGCATCTTCAAGACAGATAATAAGCTGACTGAAGGTCAAAATAGGTGTATACTTAGTGTAGTGCAGGTATATAATTTACATATTTAATGTATTATTTTAGGATAAACTACAATTTCTGGACTGTTGCTATGTCATGTGTTAGTGAGTTTAAATTACTCATACTCTGAGTTCAAAAAACATAGTGAAACTTTGTTTGTACTACCAGGAATTCATCATTAGCAAAGAAAAGGCTTTAAATAAACACACACAGAAGTCAGAATTTGGCTAAGTTTCTGAAATAATTTCTCTTTTGGATCCTACAGTAAATCAATTAGAACTCACTATCAGATCCAGTGTGCTTCAAGCATTATGTTTACCTAGCAGAACTGAAAGATTACCCACTGAAATATTATCTTTGGAGAAGACTCCTATTCAACTTTATAGTTCCCAGTGTGATAAATAGGTATGATTTGTGCTGATAAAAATTGAAACAGTAATCAATATTGATACAGTAATTAATATTTGAGAATAAAAAAACAGTTAATAGTTAAAAGTTGTAATGCCAAAGAAGAGAGGGAACGGAGGGGCTCCATCCACCTCCCCTTCCCAGCAGATGTTCTCAAGGACCACAGGAAAGAAGCTGAAGATATAGTTGCTAAAAATGACCAAGAACCTGGTTGGGTCCAAGAAAATGCTAATTATAAGGGACTTATTGCTTTGATATGTAGATGCAGTGATACGTTAGTCTTGGCTTACATTGTACTGGCTTGGTGCGCATGTGTAACCCAAAGGTGAATTAAAGGACAACGAATAAGACTACAGGGCCTTCATCAGTGACGACCCCCAAAGACTTGTGCGACCACCAAACCGAGTGGTGGCGCATGCGTGGTAAAGGTGGTAATGAAGGCGGAGACAGAAAAGTAACAAACTGAAAATGGGAGGAGATGGTATTTACACATGGCATATAAGGGGTGACTTTTACTTGGCAAGCTTGTACGTGAAGTGGCAAGGCTCAAGAACCCTGCCCTCCGTACCCCGCGGTTGTTTTTGCTTATGCGCTATTATTTGAACCAAATTATCCCTTATTTATATATTTTCTAAACTATTCAATTAAAATTGTTGCTACCTTAAATATTGTTTGGGTTTTTTTGATGGGATAATTGGGCAAACATAACACCAGGACAGGCTTTATAATGAGACCAGCAATAGTTTTCTCCTCAGTACCCAGGTAACGTATTTATTAAAAGGCTCCATAGCAAATTAAACTTGTAGAAAGTCTGCTCTGCGGCCACAGGAGCTGGGCAAATGCCAGCTAGCCGGTCCCGGTGTGTGGCCAGAGAGGGCCACAAGATCTGCCACTCCCAGGTTCTCCTCGGAAACCCCTAGGTAATGGTGCCATCTGCGGTGTGGATGGCGCAGGCGAGAGCGTAGCTACGAAGTCCCGAGACGAAGGAAGGAGAGAGCGGACACTCATGTAGATGCCAAGAAACTTCATTTCCCAGGCGGGACCAGGGACCGGCGTCAGAGGGGAAGGCCTTGGGGAGGCACTGATAGACGGAGCGGGCATGATAGGAGGGGACATAAAGTAACCAAGAAACGAAGATCAGGGGAGGAGTGTGAGACACAGCTGGACCAATGAGGATCACATGGGGGAGGGAAGAGGCTCTGGAGGCAAATCATACATTGAGTTAGGGATGATTGACACAGAAAATTCTCAAAATAAAGGGGGGGTGGTTACAATGATAGACAGGGGAAGTGGGCACCAGGAGGGAGGAAAGAAACTTATTAGGGCATAAAGGGGAGGATCAAGGGATCAGTCATCTTGAGGGACAAGCCATTGGCAGGAAAACAAGGGGTAAACAACTTAGGGAGAAACCATTCTGAGGGGAGTACATGGGGGGAGCAGAGCACCAAACCATATCTTAAACTTATAAAAGGGATAACTAACTTTACAACTGAACTCATATAAATACTTTTAAAACATACGACACCACACTCCATGGCAAATTAAACTTGTAGAAAGTTTTGTTCAGATGTTTGATAAAAAATATTCAGCAAAACAAATATTTTACATTTTCTATTGATGTTATTTGATATTTTGCATCCATTGTTTCAACTGACAGGTGTTACTTTGCTATTAACATATATTTTGCAAACATATAGACATCTGATTTCAGGTGGCCTAGTGGCAAGGGAAACTTTACTTTTTTATGTTGGCATTTTCTTTGATGGAAATTAATTTTGTCAGTACAATGATGTCTATTCATCAGACAGAATTACTATACTCTATCATTTCAGTAAAAATTGAGGAAAAATATGAAAATGGAGAACACAAATACTAGATGTGATAAATAGGTATGATTCGTGCCGATTCCCTATTTTATTGGGAATAATAAAATAGTTAAAAGTTGTAATGCCAAAGAAGAGATGGAGAGGAGGGGCTCCACCACCTCCCCTCCCGGCAGATGTTCCCAAGGACAGGAGGAAAGAAGCTGAAGATACAGTTGCTAAACATGAGCAGAAAGGAAACAAAACCTGGTTGGGTCCCAGAAAATGCTAATTATAAGGGATTTATTGCCTTGATATGTAGATATAGTGATATGTTAGTCGTGGCTTACATTGTACTGGCTTGATACGCATGTGTAACCTAAAGGTGAATTAAAAGACAAAGAAGAAGACTAGAGAGCCTTCATCAGTGGCGATCCCCAAAGACTTGTGCGACCACCAAACCGAGTGGTGGCGCATGTGTGATAAAGGTAGTAATGAAGGCGGAGATAGAGATATGACGAACTGAAAATGGGAGGAGATGGCATTTACACATGGCATAAAGGAGGGGAATATTCACTTGGCAAGCTTGTAGGTGATGTGGCAAGAGTCCAAGAGCCCTGCACTCCATACCCCCCGGTATCTTTTGCTTATGCGCTATTATTGGAACCAAATTATCCCTTACTTTAATCAGATTATATTGTATCCAATTTTATATTATTTTACTTTAACTAGTCAATTAAATTTGCTACTACTTTCAATATTGTTTGGTTATTTTTTGATGAGATAATTGGGCAAAGATAACACTAGATGTTATAAAAGTTTTCCAAATTTCACAATCTGGAGTCTTTCACCTAGCTGTTTTCTTATCAATCTTCCAGCAAAATAAGATATTAATGTTTTAATTAAGCAACAACTCATGGAGGAGCCTTTACTACCAAGGTAAATTGCTTCTGGTTGCTGGCAGGATTAGAAGAGAAGTTACTTAAGTCACTGGATGACAAGTTAGTTTTGGGATAAAAGGAAACTGTAAATGATGTATTGCTAAATTGCTTGCACTATAAACAGTATTTCAGTCCAGAACGAAGCAATCATATTCTTGTACTTAATTTTTTACTTCAGCATCAACCTCCTGTATGTCTGCATTACATGGGCAAAACCAAATTCCATATCTTTTCTATAAAATCCTCCCTCTGCTCCCATTCCAAGTTTTGCTGTTATTTTCACTTTCATTTGAAACTGTGAGGAAAGTCTCATTTATTCATCTCCTATGCTTATGTTCATGTCTATTGACTGTGGTCAAAAGAAACTGTTGTTAACATGATAATTTTGTGATCTGTCAGATTGCCATCTTTATTTGAACAGCTACACTTAATTCATCTTCTCTTCCCAAACAAATGGAAAAAAACATTCATTTTTTAAATAATTAATATTTTTAATTAAATAAATAGTGTATATTCCTTCTGTATTAAGGAACGTAGGCCATTAGTAAGTTTTTCAATCAGTATGTGAAAGTTCTAAAGCAATGCCTATGCATTTTTCTCAGTCCTCACATAACTAAGTGGTAGAATTTGGTAACAGAGTAAAAAAAAACAGGCTTGAATAGTCTGCTTAAAGAGATACAGAGAATTCTGCTTGTGTTCCATACATCTAGTTTTGAGATCTCAGAAGATTGCAAATATGCCTTGAATATTTGTGAGCTAATAAAAATGTACCAAGTAAAACACAGTGTAAATACCAGGTTTATATTCACAATATTCTTTCTTGGAAACAGCAAATTCTGAGTTGCTAAAAATAATAATTTTTGAAAAAGGAATGTCTGTTGTCAACTTGTATTTCAGTATTTTAGAACTGAAGTGCAAAATTCAGGATGCCATATATTTACTTATACATTCATGTTAATTCTGTTCTTCTTTTTATGTGAATTAACTCCTGCAAATAGAAACAGAAGAAGAGGTCCCACTAAAAGTACCAAAACCAGGGTCATTTTGAAAAGAATAATAAGGTGAATATTTCACAATATACACCTTGCAGTATTTGAACAGAAGCTAACCTAATATTTATAACTCCCCAAAAAATTAAATATTTTCATTTTTACAGTTAAATAACATATTTTCAAGATTTAAGATAAACTTAGAGAGAACAGTGAATCATTAAGTACAAAATGATGGCACGTTTCTGAAGCAGCTATGATGATCTGTTCTTGGAGACAGTAATTCAATAACTGAAGGACTAAGAATCACTCATTCCTTTGGAATACGACTACACTATAAAGAGACGGACATTAATGCTAGGAATAAATTCTAAGTAATACATTTAGAAAATGCAAATATGATCCTGGCAAGGTCTGTGTACATTGAGTTTAACCTTCTGCAGAGTTCAGGAACTGATTGTCAAGATGAGCATATGGAAGGGTGGTATCACAAGCAGCAGAACTACCTTTCTTTCCCTAGACATCTTTCCCACCTGTCTATCTACTTGAAATCTCCCACTTGATTCATTTGATGGCAATGTGATGAAGTCAGGCTAGAGATCTTTCGCTACATATTTACTCTAGTTTCCTTGCCTGGCTGTCTTGATCTGTGTGTGGAGGTAAGGTCTCGTATCACGCTCATTTACAGCTAGCTGTTGGCTATTTAGTAGTCATCATGAGATGTTAGTGCCCTATGTAATCCTGGAAGAATATGATCCTTTTCCAAGAGCACTGACAATATTATACCTTCAGTATCCCACAAGGCTCCATCTTATCTTATTATAACATTCTTATCTTATTATAACATTAATTTGTTAAAGGCCATTTGGGCAGATATTTTGATACTCTTGGGTGACAATGTTCAACTCTACATCATTATGTATCAGCTCTTTCCCCTTGGCATTTTTTAGCAAAGACTAGTGTTTGAAGACCTTATACATACAGGTAGTGAATAAGTATTGTAGCAGCAAGCCCCTGTATGGGGAATAAAGAGCATTGACTCCATGATTGCAGAAGGCTGATCAATTGCTTTATTCCTATACGCTCCTATTAAGAAAAACCCATTGCCCTTGCCAGATAGTCCAATACACACTTGGTCAATGAATCCACATCACCATCACCAGAGTTCACTTAAGAAACTGCCCTTTGGTAGACAGTCTCCATAACACATTCCACATGTGCACTACAAGAGGGTCAGCAAGTGGAATAATAATTGTTTCTCATTTTCTCTGAGCTTTGTCACATCTTCCCTGGAAAATGAGAATTATGTATATATGTCTCTCTCTGTTCAGAGGATGTGTGATTACCAAAAGTAAGTGAGTTGAATCATAGCAAAAGTGGCATCCTCTTTACTGAGGAAGAATACACAGAAGTTATTTTTCGTGTTTGTTTATGACTCTTGTCACATAGGAAAATTATTTGCAGGTTGCTGTCACAGACAGGAAAATATGGTGGGAAAAGATGCTTTTTTCCTTACTTTAGGGAAAAAATTGTTGAAGTTGTCAATGCCACCAATATCTAAGTTAAAAATTAAATGATACATGCAATTATATCATACATCTAATGATACAATTCAGATGATACATGCAAAATTCTGGACTATGTTATTAAAAGCAATTATCTTCTTTTAGCATATGATTGTTCAGATCTGTTGTTCTGGACTCATCATTAGAACAGAGTTAATTACAACCAATACCATTTTTAAACAGTGAAGAGTGACAAGGATTTATCTTCTTTCTATTCTGCACTCCCCTCACTCAGTGAGCAGGCTGGGAGTGGGCAAGAGACTGGGAGGGGACACAGCCAGGATAGCTGATGCCAGTTGGCTAAAAGGATATTTAATACCTCCTATTTAATACCTGGCCTTAATGTCAGGTGTCACTGTTGAATAAAAAAATACACCGACTCACCAGAAGGCTGACTGGCATAATGCACCATTTATTTTGGACTGCTCCTTTTGACATACTGTTCTTACTCCAGGTGGACTTGATTGGTCATTCAGTTAATACATTTCAACTGATTGGCTAATTAACAAGACACTCTTTTTATGAACACTCTGAGAAGAACAAGAAAACAGAGACCAGGAAAACAACATCTGCCAGGTTGTTTATAATAATAAGCTATCATTGTTTGTCTTTTAGTCATCAAAGTCTCCCAGGCCAATTCTGGGAAAACTTACCTAGTTTTCTCACTCTCTGACCAGGCTGTCATATCCACAGTCAGGCTCAGCAAAGAACACTGGAGTCAGAAGAAAGAAGTGAATGCTTTTGGTTTCTGGGGTGTCCATCACTCAAAGAGTGGCAATGAGCATTTGTCTGCTTGTGAGAGGTGGTGAGGGATTGCTATTCTGTCACATCTGTTTTATCTTTATCTTCCCTTCACCTGTTAGGTAATTTTTATCTTGATCCATCAAGTTTTCTTGCTTTTCTTCCTATTCCCTAACTGCTGCCAGCAGGTTATATACAACCACAAACAGAGACAAGACACCCAAAATCAGTGCTGTGAGCTGTTTATTTCAAACATCAGTCTTAGTACATTGTTAGGACAATAGAGACAAAAGATGTGAACAGCTCACTGATTCAAATGGAATGCTAAGGAAACGTAACATTACAGCATAGCATAAAGCCATCTCAGTCCAAGTTTCAGCTAGCCACACATAGAGCAAAACATATTGACAATAATTCTATCCAATCATATGAAACACACGTAACTGTAGTTAACACAATAGAGACTTACTCTCTAACACAATGGCTCGTTTATGAAAGACAAAGCACAGACTCATTCATATGAACCTTCTAAAGATATACATTAAATAAACTTGTTGCAACCAAAAAGGGAAAGTCACAGAGGCTTATTGTTCTATTTCTCATGTCTGCACTACAGCTTAGAAAACTTTCTGCTGCTTTAGCAATGTTCACAAATCTGCTGTCTGAGGCCTGTCCTTTTTACCATTTTCCCAAAACCCTCTAATTTTATGGATCCAAACAATTCCCCCTCTCTGTTGACTCAAAAAGAAACCTTCATACTCATGTCGTTTACTACTTGTGTTTCATAGACCTATTATAAAATTTCTGCTTACTATCTGCTGGAGGCCTATTCTTGCTGATCTTAAGCATTGCTATGTTACAGCACAGCAACTTAATGCTGTGAAGCCCAATCAGTGAAAGAGATATGAATCACGTCTGACAATAGTTACAAGTCACTGTTCAAAAAACTCTTGTCAATTCCAGGGTCTTAATTCAAAACTCTCTTCCATTTCTACACCTTGGTCTACCATTTCCGTGAGATTTTGAACACTCTCTGTGCTTCTACTTCCTAATTCTCTCTCTTGTATGACAAAAACTTCTCAGACCATTTTATTCATCATTCGCCGCACACACTGAAGTATGCAGGGTATTACTATCAATATCACTACCAGAACACCCAATACATAAAGACCTATCTTGCAAAGTTACCTTAACCAAGGTGCAAAGCTCCATTCTTGAAACACATCATCCAGTCAGGAACCACCATCTTCTTTAATTTGGGCTGTCAAATCTTTCAGTTTTTGTATGCTTTTGTGAATGGATTCAGAATGATCGGGCAAATTTGTACAACACAATCCTTCAAATTCCTCACAACCATGTCCTTGTGCCACTAAAAGTAAATCAATTGCTGCTCTGTTTTGAAGGGTAGCGTGTCTAACACTATCAATGTCGGTTAACATATCACTAATAACAGAGGATGTGGCATTAGCTTGTTTGCTCAACCAGCATCCAACTCAATCTAATTGTGTCAATGCTACTGCTGAAGCCAATTGGGGTAAAAAAATACCTGCTGAAACCCTTCTTGCAGCTTTCTAAGGCCTGAAATCACTCTGACAGTTCTCCTCATAATGAGGAACAGCTCTCATTCTCCTTTGTTTGTTTTTCATGACCGCTTTGGCAGTGAGTGCAATTATAGTGAGCATCTCAATGCTACAAGGGCCACCTTCAAGGTGTGCTGGAATGCATTGCCAAGCTCTGTCTCCACAAATGAACTAATACCCCTTCGGCAAGTGCCATGGATATTGGTCTGCCTCAGAAAGCACATCTCAACTATTTGAAAAATTACACTAAAAACTCAAATTTCAAAATTTGCAAATTTAAAAAAATTTGCCAAATTTGCAAATTTCATTATGCAAAATAGTGAAGAGTAACATTGTACTTTGGAGGACCACCTTTTCGCTAAGCACTAGCTATGAAGGTAAAGCAAAAATCCATCGTTAAAGAGCTAAGGATTTCTAATTCTTGGGGTTCAGATGCTCTCCTGGGAAGTTTTTTGGTCCAAAAGTTCCAATTCAATGAGGGATTGTTTCCATTGTCAACTCCACCTGGCTTACCATTGGATTGGTTTTTGACCAAAGGCATCTCTTTTACTGGCACACCAACCAGACAGGTTGAAAAAGGCTTTTCTGGTTCCGAATTAGACAAACATATAGTATCTGAGACGGCTGCCTTGGCTAAGGTCACCCAAACATTTGTTTTTGGTTGTTCTACCGGCAAATCTGCACAACAAAAAAACAATTAAAATCCACCAATACCAACATACAACTTCCCTTTGCTCCATCTTTTTCATGAACTTAAGTCTTGGCAGAATCCTTACATATATATCAATTTTAAAATTTTGTTCTCCACAAAAACAAAACCCTGAACTTTTGCCAAAAATCGGCTCTGTTAAACAAACATTCAACATACAATTGACACACTCATTAATAACATTAACACAAAATCAGAGTTTGCAGGTTCCACCGATGCACTTAAGAACATCAGGCACAAGGAAGGTCAGGCGTGACCCGGGATCCCTCTGTTTGGCTCATGTCTGCATACTTTCTTCCTCGGTTCTGGACTCATCAACATGTTCTGGGGTGCGATATGGTTTGACGTTTTTGGCAGGAACCCACTTAATTCCAGCACCTGTAGAGACAGAACCATACCCTTTGCCCTAGCTTATTAATTGAAAAGGACCTTCAATTTGTCCAGATTCAGGGTTTCTAATTAAAACAGGAGGACTTTCTTTCAGTTTTGCCTGTGTGTTATTCGAAAAGTGTCTAAAGATTGGTGGATCAGGTTCTGCACCTGAACTGTTTAGAAAATTAAAAACATACAAAGCTTTGTTCAGCCTCATCTGTGGTGTGACCTCAACTCTTTCTCTTTGTTGAGCTAAAATGCGTTTTAATGTTTGATGTGCTTTTTCAATAATTGCTTGGCTTGTGGGAGAGTGAGGAATACTAAAGATGTGATGAAAATTCCATTCATTTAGAAACTTGGCTAATTTTTGACATATATATGCGGGACTATTGTTAGTTTTTACTTCTTGGGGTACACCCCATGAAGCAAAAGCCTGCAGAAAATGATGACAGGCATTATTGCCTGTTTCACCTGTGTGAAGAGAGGCAAAAATTGCACCAGAGAATGTGTCTACAGAGACATGAATATTTTTAAATTTACTAAAGGAAGGGTATTTAGTGATGTCTTTTTGCTACAACTGCAGACTTTGCAAACTTCGTGGGTTGACAGCTCTTGTAGAAACAGGAGGTTGCACAAGCTGACAGTCAGGGCAAGTACTGATGATAGTTTTAGCTTGACTTTTAGAGATTTGAAACATTCCCACAAGTGCTTGTGCGTTTTGGTGGAAAAAAGCATGACTCAATTTTCCTTGTTCAAAAATTTTTGGCAAAGTGTTTGAAATAACTATTGTCAGCTTGTCCGCTTTTGCGTTTTGTTCCACTAAAAATATAGAAGAATGAGCTTTGATGTGAGAAACAAAATATGGGTTAGTTCTATATTGCAAAGTTGTAAAAGGACATGAAAGCAAACGATATAAAGTTTTATTACTAACATCTTTTGAAATTGATCTTTGTAATCTCTTAACTACATTAGCAACATAAGCATAATCTGTGATTAAATTAAAAGGTTGAGGGAAAAGCTGAAAAGCTCGAACTACAGCAGCAAGCTCAACAATTTAAGGAGACTTTTCTACTATTTGAATGTCAGACTCTTAAGCATTAGTTTTTTGATTCAAATGAACAAATCTTTAAATTCAGTCTTTGAGATATCTGGATGTCTTTTATCTTGTAAAATTTGCTCAAGCTGGTAAAAAATGTTTCATTCTGTTTTAGATAAATGACTTTTTATTTCTGTAACTTAGGAGCTCTTAGAAAAAATTACTTACAAACACATAAGATGCAAACGACGAGGAGATGAAATATTTCTCCTGATTAACACTTGGGTCTCCGACAGGTGGGTTTTTCAATGATTTTCTTTTTTATCTTAGTCTAGTTATCTTCCTCACACGGGGCACCATTTTGCTGTCAGCAGGTTATATACAACCACAAACAGAGACAAGACACCCAAAATCAGTGCTGTGAGCTGTTTATTTCAAACATCAGTCTCAGTACATTGTTAGGACAATAGAGACAAAAGATGTGAACAGCTCACTGATTCAAATAGAGTGCTAAAGAAATGTAACATTACGGCATAGCATAAAGCCATCTCAGTTCAAGTTTCAGCTAACCACACATAGAGCAACAACATATTGACAATAATTCTATCCAATCATATGAAACACACGTAACTGTAGTTAACACAATAGAGACTTACTCTCTAACACAATGGCTCGTTTATGAAAGATAAAGCACAGACTCATTCATATGAACCTTCTAAAGATATACATTAAATAAACTTGTTGCAACCAAAAAGGGCAAGTCACAGAGGCTTATTTTTCTATTTCTCACGTCTGCACTACAGCTTAGAAAACTTTCTGCTGCTTTAACAATGTTCACAAATCTGCTGTCTGAGGCCTGTCCTTTTTACCATTTTCTCAAAACCCTCTAATTTTATAGATCCCAGCACCTTACCTGTTACAGAAGGCAAGAGAGGGAATGAGTGAGTAGCTGTGCAAGTGCGTATCTTCTGGCTGAGGTTAAACCACCACATGAAGAAAAAATTTGGGAGTTTTTTGTGAAGTAAAAAGAACAGATCACATTACATTTCCGAAGTTGCTTTTAAAAGTTAGTCTTTCCTCTTTGCTTTAATTTCAATCCACATTTCTATCAGATTCTAGGGAAGAGAAAAGAAAAATCCCTTATAGAAAATTGCAGGACAAAATTAATTTAAAGATATTTTACAAAAAAAATAGTGTTTGTTTCAAAAACAAAACAATATAAATCACAGTTTCATATTTCTGTTAGAAGAATTTTGGTAAAAAGACATTGCTGGTTGTCTACTATGTCTAATTCACTACTGACTTCAATGGGGATATTTTTACTTCATAACTGCTTTTTATTCTATCTGTATGCATATGCTTTAAAGTAGAAAACAAAAAGATGACAGCATAAATAGGAAAAGTTTTTATTAAATTGAATGTTTCTGTTTTGTACTGAAACTATCAACTACAGTGCATAATCCATGTCAATTTCACCTGTCTTATTGCTTATTTTACACTATTAGAAAGTGTAAAATTATAAGATTTATAGTGTAAAGTTATAAGATTTCCTAATACTCACAAAACCTCTCTTTTAACATTTGATAATAATCACATTCTACATAATCTACCAAGAATGTTTGTGTCAGCCACCATTCTACCTACTAATCACCTGCTTTTGTCCCACAAGGTACTGTGAAGACCAGGAGAAAAAGAGGATCACTAATGAACATTATTTGCTGTATTTATTGAGTGTAGACTATGTTTGCAAAGTTAGAATGATGAAAAGAACATGTTTGTAAAACGGAAGGTAATGATATCTTCCTATTGAATACTAACACATTATGGAGATTGAAGTGATTTACTCTTCCATATGATATGTCATTGTCTGCAGATGCAGAACAAATGCATCCACTTTTCTGCTGAGGGAGATCTTTTGTCTTACAGGAAACAATACCACTGTTCTGGTATAATCCAAAATAATTGTTTCCTGACTTATTGTCAGTAAGTTAATGCATTATTCCAGAAGTTTTATTTTCTTTGGGTTTTGTTTAATACAATACCTTTAGATGTCTGTTATCTAATGCTTTGTTTATAAAAATATCACAGTAGATATCTGCTATTATTGAAAAACCTCTAAGAAGTTTTTAGGGCGTTCTCAGATTGGTTGTGTACTTAGAGAATATTTGCTATTTTAAAGCTACTTTTTCCTCTGTGCAACCTCCTTTGAATACAAATGTCACTAGAACAAGGCTGATGCGTTGATTTTGACATATCAGTTTTCTTTGGCACACTTAAATTTTTCAGGGGTTATCCAGTTTCTTAACCCTGAATCCTGATATAGCAAACATGAGGAAATAGTGCAACTGGTCTCTTGCAAATATACTTGCAACATGCTGCAAACTTCCTACACGCTCTACCCCATTAACAGTACGGTATCACATTTTCAATTCATAGGGAACAAATTCACAGATTCACAGTATCATTAGAATGAAACCTGGAAGTGCAAAGACAACTCCATTTGTGGGAACCAAAGAGAGCTTAGAGTCTCTACTTGCTCTTGCTAACAAACAGGTTTAGTTATGAGTAGGAAAGGAAGGAAGGAAGCTTTGTAAATTAATATAGGCAGGCTCCTCTAAATTTTGCTTCCCTTTTCAGCACCAAAAATACTGGGAAACAATTGTTCATTTTCAAAGACAATGTATGTCAGGTTTCTCCTAACTTTCTGACAATACTCTGGTCTCTCTTTTTTTTTAATTACATGTAACAGAGCTAGAATCTAGACTTTCTAGTACACTAGAAAGTGTACTAGAAAGTCTAGATTCTTCATAACTGTAGCAGAAAATGGACTAATCTTACATACCTGAAGAAATTTGGAGGAAAAAAGGGATGAAATTTCAAAGCAGCTATAAATCCTGTAGTGCCAAATTTACTAGCCCTAGTAAACTTAGTAGTGTATAGGCTGAAATTGACAGCTGCACAAATGTAGAATGTGAGCCAATCATGTGGGTAAGAGTTTCCTAGAGCACCATGTGAGTTCATAGTTGTTTGCAAAGTTGACCATGTGAATCATACAAGATAATTAAAAAAAAAAAATAAAGAAAAACAAAACCATGCAGTATAATTTATAAAACAAACATTAAACCCCACAGGTTCAACAAAAAGAAACAAGATTTGAGAACAATCTTCCTTCTATACTTCATGTTATGAACAAAAATTCAGTTAATATTTTTTTTGTGAGAAAGAGTTGCAGGGGGGCAGCCAGGTCTCAGGCGCTGCCAGGATTCTTAGTGCTTTGTTATTGTAATACCGGGTCGTTAAGGCTTATCTCCTTCTTTTGTATTAGTAAAAAGCCTGGCTGGGTGGGGAAATGGCCCTTCCCCGAGGCAGTGCGCCCTTCCAGCATAGGGAAGACACCTGAGAGGGTGGGGGGGGTTATGCAAAGTGACTCCAAAGTCCAGAATGCTTTGTGGGACCCCGACTCGAGATGCAACGAGAAAACCCCAAAAACAACGAGCCAAATAAGAATTGAGAGACTAAAGTGATGTCTGGACGTGAGGAGCCGAGTGCTGAGCCTGCAGAGATGCTGAACACCTTCGGAGCCCCTCTCGCCCTGAGCAGGGAGTGGTCCCAACGCCGGGACCAGACGAGACCAAGCCAGGGAAAGCAACATCTGATGGGGACATCACGCCCTAAGGCTCCCATGAGGACTGGATCCCCGACTCTGCCCCTAGTGGACGGAGCTGCGCATATCCTCCTCCTCTGAGTCGCCCTGGGAGACGCGACGGGGACTGCAGCCCTGCCGAGCCGCCCAATCCTGAGCTGATCACTTTTAATAAAGGCATTATAAAGGAGAAGAAGTCTCCTGGCCCTGTTTATTTCAGCTGGGGGCGCTCGTCCAGAATAGCCACGCCGCAAGAAGACTCAAGACTGGCCATCTTGGACTTCAGGACAGCTGGCTACCAGGACCAGAGGGATCGGCTCAGGAGCAGCGACGCAGAGGAGCACCGGAGCACCGGATTGGTGAGAAAGCCGGTGGCGGGAGCGGGAGACGTGCGCATGTGTGTGTGAATGAGACGAAGGCCGGCAGCCGGACTTTGGAAGTGAGAGCGGACCTCTCAGTACCGCGGTTCCTGACTCCTGCGAAGGATCCGGCCGGGAACAGGGGGCGGAGCTTGGAATTAGCGTGAGTGAGTCGTCTCCCAAGGGGGAATAAAGGGCCCCCCCCCTCCGGGCGTGCGGAGGGAATACTTGTATGAGTGGCACGCACCCAAAATAGGCCCTGACAGAGGGAAGTCAGCCAGATTTGTCAGTCCCGAGAAGGATTCGGGTAGCAGTTGTAAGTCTCGAGAAGGATTCGCGTAAGATTTTATCAGTCCCGAGAAGGATTTGGGTAGCTCGCAAGCCCTGCAGGCAAAAGTAAGTCCTGGCACAGGACCCAGGCACAAACCCCAGCGAAGGAGGCTGTGGTTTGCTTTTAAGTCCTGATACGGTGAAGCCTAAAAATTGGTGGGTTAGGCAAACTAAAATCAGGCAGTTGTTTTTCCTGACTGAGGGAGTCAGGCACGACCCGGATTCTTAGGCTGAGGTTTCGTGTGTTCAAGTCCTGACAGATGTAAGACCTGACGTGGGGAAAGTTAGGCAATCAAGAGATCGGGCAGTTGTTTCAGTATAAAGTCCTGAGCATCAGGCAGAAATTTGAAGTTTCAGTGGAGGAGGCTGAAGCTCCTCAAAGAACGTTCTTTTTTGAAATTACCGGTCAGTAAAGGCACCTTTAGGATTTTTTACTGTTAAGACCTGTAAAATGGGAGGGTGTAATAGTAGAAAGACTGGTAAGAGACTGAGGTATATACATCCTAATAGTCCCTTAGGAGAACTGTTAGTAAAATGGGATTCTATAGAGGCCACGGAGGGATTAGATAAAGCGAAAATGATCCATTATTGTATGGAAGTGTGGCCAGAATTAGAGATACAAGGAGGATGGCCTTGGTGTGGGACAAAGGATAAGTGGATGTGCCAGCTGTTAAATAATTATCGGACAGCTCGAGGGGATACTGATCCTGAGCAATTATTGTATGTAGCCTGCTGGTTAAAGAGCCCTGTTGGGGATGAAGGGGTGCGAATTTGTAAGGTACAGAGGAAGAAAGAGGGGAATGAAGGAGGGGATGATAGGACTAGTAAAAGATGGGATCCCCTGGATTATTTGCCTCCTTCTGCCCCTCCACTTCACAATCCTCTTCTCCAAGCACCTCAAATGGCAGGTCTGGTTCTTCCCCCGGCTGCCATCTCACTACCACCAGTTCAAACTCCTCCTTCTACCTCTTCAGCTTCCGCTATGATAAACCCAGTATCCCCTCCAGTTCCTTCTGCACCACCACAAGTGCCTACTCCACCTGCTGCATTCCCAACCCCTTCTCCAGCTGCACTTAATATCCACTAAGGCTCTTCTCCCCCTCCTATTGCTGTCCCTTTACCTCCTCCTAGTTGGGACACAAATGCCTCCTCGCCCGATAAACAGCTATCAGCAAATACACCTGCTGATGGGCAGAAAGTTCAGGGTAACCCAGATATCCCTCAAAGTAGTTTGGCATCTGAAGATGGGCCGTACTGTGGTACCAGATCCAAGACCTCCAAGGCGGAGAGACTCTTTCCCCTCAGAGAGGTTCCTATGGGAGGAGTAATGGGAGGTGTTGGCTTTGTGAATGCTCCCCTAACTGCTTCTGAGGTGAGAGGATTCAAGAAAGAGTTGGGGCATTTAGTTGAGGACCCAGTGGGCATAGCCAACCAAGTGGATCAATTTCTAGGTCCAAATATCTACACTTGGGGGGAGATGAATTCCATCCTGAGCATATTATTTTCTCCAGAAGAGGTCCAGATGATTAGGGTGGCTGGCATAAGAATTTGGGAGAAAGATAACCGTCCAGGCCCCCGGTGCCATCAGGCGAACAGAAGTTGCCACTAACGGATCCCAGCTGGAACCCTAACCAGGAGGAGGGGAGGAAGGCCATGATGGAATATAGGTCTTTGATAATACGGATAATACGGGGGATCAAAGAGTCAGTTCCCAAAGGAACTAACACCCAATTGGCATTTGAGGGCACGCAGGAGAAAGATGAAGCTCCTGCTGCCTGGCTTAATCGCCTAAGGCGGAACTTCCAGTTGTACTCTAGAATAGACCCAGACACCCCAGAAGGTCAAATGCTACTAAAGGTCCAATTTGTTACCAAATCTTGGCCTGATATAAGGAAGAAACTGGAAAAGATGGAAGATTGGCAAGAGAAGGACATGAATGAGTTATTAAGAGAGGCATTGAAGGTGTATTTAAGGAGGGAGGAAGAAAAGGCAAAGGCCAAGGCTAAGATCATGGTTGCTGTAGCTAGAGAAAGTGCAGGGTGGGCGGGACCACCACCAGGAGGAGGCAAGGATAGGCCTCTTGTACTGTCAGGTGCAACGGGGATAGAGACACCTCAAGTCCCTTTGAGAGGACGATATTGCTATTACTGTGGAGAGCCAGGACACACCAGGAGGTTTTGTAGAAAGCTCAGTCTCGATGTGGCAATAGCCAGGGAACAAGATAATTTAGGGAAGACCCTTAGAGGTGATGAGTAGAGGGTCAGGGGCTTTACACTTTAGGGGACCCAATGCAACATCTAGAAGAGCCCTTGGTAAACTTTGAAGTGGGACCCTTAAATGAGGAATTTGAATTCTTGGTTGATACAGGAGCAGATAAGTCCTGTCTCAACAAAGTAACATCTGAAGTTAGAAAAAACAGCTAGGTAGAAAGGATATCCAATAGCACCAAAACTGGTCAGTAAAACTAAACTTGTAATAAGTGGTGTGAAAGTAAAAGGTACCTTATTGTTGTCTTGTTGTGTGTGTGAGAGTGAGTCACAAGCAAAGTCAGACTCAACTTCCCGGGCAGGTGGGAAGGGGGCATTGGGAGTGTGTGTGTGTGTGTGTGTGTGTGACCTGCAAACCAAGCTTGTGTCCCCCGGGCGGGTGGGGGCTGTGACCAAAGCGTGTGTGTGTGTGACCTGCAAACCATACTAGTGCTCCCCAGATGTGTGAGGGAGCCGTAGCTGTAAGAGTGTGAGTGACATGCAGACAGCCTCACAAGTGAATGTGCACCAGAGGCAACCAGAGTCTGGGCCCTTCCAAGAGGCCCAGAGATACTGAGACCTGTGGGCCAACCCCAAGGTGAGGGGGGGCTATAGGGACCTGTGATTTTCTAGTAATAAGTTTGTGTCTTAAAGGTGTGGAAGAGTGTGTGAAAGTGAATGAGAAATGAGAGAGTGAATATAGATGAGTTAGAATAGAGGTAATGTAGATTGTGCATTACAAGTTTTACCACATCTCCTTAGAAGGAAGTGTATTGTGTAAAAGAATGGTGTAAGAAAAAAAAAGGGAAAAAGAGATAAAGAGTAAGGGGTTGAAAGAAATATTTAAGCTGTAAATAAAAGTAAGAAACAGAAGCAATAGATAAATAAATAAGATCTTGAAAATAGAACAGAAAACCAGTGAATTAAATACACAGAAAAAATAGGAGAATAAAAGTACTTTGAGAGTTAAGCTAGCTGAGAAATACAACTCCTTGCAAAATACAGAGTATGTAGAAGTTGATGAGAGAAACATACAAGCTATGGAAAAAGAGAAATTACTGATAACATTAAACAGAGAAGCTGAGTTTTGATAAAATCATTAACAGTAGACCATTAATGCCTGTGTTTGAAAGCCCGTTTCAGGTATTCTTCATTACTGAGACGGTTGGACTCACATCACTCTCACCCCTGGTATTGGACCAGGATTCAACACCAAGTTTTTCCCTCTGGCATTCTGGTATTGGACCGGACTGCACCCCTTTCTCCCTGGTATTGGACCAGACTCCACCCCTGTCTCCGTCTGGCATTGGGACAGACTCCCAGTTTCTACGTCTGGCATTGGGCTAGACTCCCAGTTTCTCCTTGTGGCATTGGACCGGACTACACCCCTGTCTACTTCTGGCATTGGGCCAGACTCCCAGTTTTCCCCTCTGGCATTGAGCCAGAGTCCACATCACTCACCTCCGGGCACTGGATAAGGATTCATCCACATCACAAGTTAATTCACCTAAGTATACTGTGATTTAAAGTTGACTCTCAGGAGGAAGAGTCAAAAAGACTGAACTGTATGGGAAAAATTGGTATCAGAGTTCTAATATTGCTTAAAATGTTTCAAAATTGTTTTGTGTAAATTATGTTGGTAAAAAGTTTAAGGCTGTAAATAAGTAATTCTAGTTTAAGTTCCCCAATATACTTCTAAAGACTCCAGGTTAACCCTCTACAGAACACTCCCCTGGGGGGGGGGGAACTAAAATTTGTAGGGAACAGACCAAGAGAGGTTTAACCAGAGAAGCGGGTAGAAGGGACTCTAAAGAGCTTGGAAGCTTCTCCTCAGAAAAAATTCCCCAAGAGGCAAGGCCGGGTGGGCAGGCTGTGCAAGATGACCCATACCGGACTCTTGGGAAGGGTGGTACTGATGGCTCTAATTGCTGGTGGTCCTCAGGGGAGCCCAGCTGAGCCGTGCAGAGAGTGCTACCAACCCCTCTATGAGGAGGAAGTGAGCTCCTTGTCGAGAGTCCACATCAGTTCTAACCCTGATGGTGTTAACCTCTCCCAATTGGTCCTTTATCAGAAAAATAAGAGAATGTATTGGATAGCCCAGAATACTGCCACTTTTAGGCAGCCACTCCTAGGAGAGTGCCCTATAGAGGAAGCCTGGTTGTGCTTTGAATGTGATGCTGCTGGAACAAGCTCAGCAGATCTAGTAAAAAGCAAAGAAATGGTGAAAATGGTAAGAAAAACTGTTTGTTACAAGTATTTATATGAGTGTACTGGAAAAGAGATAAACCCCTTTTGGAACACGTTTCAGGGGAGCTCTAAACCCCTAAGTTTGATCTCATCTGGCAACTGCATTGCTAGAGTGATAAAACCAATTTTCTTATTACCCAAAGAAACTGAATCAAGTTTGGGAGTTCCTATATATAATGATTTGGGAGAAATTAAACAAAACCGGGAAAGTGAAATAGAAATTGGGAAAATCCAAAATTGTAAAAGCCAAGTTCGGATCCCAAAATCTGTGTTGAACAAAGTCATCCGGCTCCAGGCAGTATTAAAAATAAAGAATTCAATCATTAGGGACATTACAAACGAAATAAAAAGATTGGCATGTGTAAATAATCAAGATCAAACTCCTACACTTGATCCCAGTGGGTGGGAGAATTTAGAGATTTTCAGAAAATATGTATGGGAAAAAGTGGTTTTTCTCGCTGTGTGTGTACTTGGAGGATTGCTCTTTTTACTATGCTTATTTGTCTGTTTTAGTAAAACAGTATTGGCTGTACAAACCAATCTGGAAAAACCAAGAAAAGTAACAAGGTTAAGTAAGCATGATTACCACAGTGCACAAGAAATTTATAGTAGATTCAAAACAAAAAATTGTGAGTTGATGCGAGCTTAAGAATTTAAGCTCGATCAAAGAAAAAGAGGGGGGACTGTTATGAACAAAAATTCAGTTAATATTTTTTTTGTGAGAAAGTTGCAGGGGGCAGCCAGGTCTCAGGCGCTGCCAGGATTCTTAGTGCTTTGTTATTGTAATACCGGGTCGTTAAGGCTTATCTCCTTCTTTTGTATTAGTAAAAAGCCTGGCTGGGTGGGGAAATGGCCCTTCCCCGAGGCAGTGCGCCCTTCCAGCATAGGGAAGACACCTGAGAGGGTGGGGGGGGTTATGCAAAGTGACTCCAAAGTCCAGAATGCTTTGTGGGACCCCGACTCGAGATGCAACGAGAAAACCCCAAAAACAACGAGCCAAATAAGAATTGAGAGACTAAAGTGATGTCTGGACGTGAGGAGCCGAGTGCTGAGCCTGCAGAGATGCTGAACACCTTCGGAGCCCCTCTCGCCCTGAGCAGGGAGTGGTCCCAACGCCGGGACCAGACGAGACCAAGCCAGGGAAAGCAACATCTGATGGGGACATCACGCCCTAAGGCTCCCATGAGGACTGGATCCCCGACTCTGCCCCTAGTGGACGGAGCTGCGCATATCCTCCTCCTCTGAGTCGCCCTGGGAGACGCGACGGGGACTGCAGCCCTGCCGAGCCGCCCAATCCTGAGCTGATCACTTTTAATAAAGGCATTATAAAGGAGAAGAAGTCTCCTGGCCCTGTTTATTTCACTTCAGTCGTGAGGTACTTGGGCATTTAGAGGGTATTTTTTGCACCGTGCTTCAGTTTAGATATGGATTGATAAGGATGAAAGATTCAGAGATGTTAGAAGGTCAAGACAGTGTAATCTACAGGGGAAGCTTGAGCAGCTGCAGGAAAAGAAAAATAAAGGGGGATAAAATTTGTAAAGGCTTTTCTTAACAGGAAATTGAAAATCTGTTCTACCTGTCCAAGCTGAATAGCACATTCACTGCAGAAAAGATTTAGGTTAACAAAAAGGGATAAATGGGTGAACAATTGTTGTAGTGTGTTTTTAAGTTTTTGTAATATTCCGTCGTGTTATGTATTGTTCCCCCCCATTCTGTGAAGATGGTTTTGCCCTCCTTAAGTTTCCCGCTGTAGCCCTGCTGGCAGTTTTGTTGCTATGGTTACCCCTGGCTTTGGTTTGTGTCAATTACCTATGTTATATAATTTCTCCTCCCTTTTATTCCCTTTTAAGTAAACTTTTCCTCCTCCCCGGGCCCAGTCAATCACCCCGCACACCTCCCAGTCTTCCAGAACCTTCGTCTCACTAGGGGTCGTGGTTGGCTGAGGTCCAGGGGCCCCTCCTTTAATTTGTATTTACTGGATTTACTATGTTGTCTGTTATGTTGAGCTCATCCCCCGACCTTCCCTAATTGGTTAGTTCGTAAACCCCTCCTTTGGTTTCCACCTCCCTTTAAAACCCTTGTCCTTCCCCCCCCCCCCCCCCCCCACTGTCTTTTGTCACTCCCTGTTGGTCCCTGCCCCCCCCCCCCCCCCATCGGATTGCCAGAGGCATTAAACCCATTTGGACCTCGGGGAATGTCCGACTCTTTTTCCTTCAACTAGCACAGCAGCTTTCGCCGATACTTCGTCCCTGCAGGCATAGCCCGAGGCCACTGACGCCAAGGGGTGCCTGAAGCAGCCAGCCCTGGAGGTCTGCCACCGGGACTGACTCCCCCCGCCTGCAGTGGGCTGTTGGTCGCCCTCTCGCTAGCCGGACTTCAGGTTTAAGGCCACGGACTGCTGCAAACAATGATGACAATAAGGAACCAGAACAGATTTCCTGGTACTGTTGTAGTGTTTCCTTCACTGGAGGTCCTTAGGACTAAGTTAAGCAAACCTTTGTTAGACATATTGAAGGTGTGATTAACATGGCTTTAAGCACACAATAAGCCTAGGTGACATGTTACTCAAGGTGATTACAAGGCTCTGTGGTTCTTTGAAAAAATGACCAATTTGTAGTGAAAATGTTTCTTGGAATTAAAAATTGAAGGATTTTACAAAGAAACTTTCAGAACAAATAATCTTCACATCTTCATAATTATCCCTATTTATTCCTTCAGCCACATGATACATTGGTTATCATTTCATGACTTATTTTCCACCCTCTTAGGCATGGGATTTTTCTTTTCAGCATAGACAAAAGAAGGCAAAACTATTCAGTATGGCTTCATATTGGACCCTGAATTTGAAAAATATCCTGACAAATATATTCTTTCCTTCCCCATCGTGACTGTAGTACCACAAGGCAGATATTCCAGCCATTAAATTTTCATTATTCAGTTTCCATTTGCACAGTTTAGGTACTGAGACTAACATGTGCATTTTGAGTAGAATATTCATGTTCTAGAAACAAAAGGAGTACTGGGTGGTCAGACCCATTTCAGCAGTTTCATGGTCTATCAGAACCTGCTTTAAAATGCTTTTAAAAATACAGGATAATACAGTATGTTTTGAAGTGTAGGGACCTGATTAGAAAATTGCCTATTTGTGGCATTGTGAGGTCCCCAAGACAAGGTGATTATATTATATATTACATTACATTACATTATATACTGAAGAAAGAGAAAGGATACATCAGAAGGCTAAACAAGAATGGTGATAAAAACTCATGACAGACTCAGAGCGTCTGACACAGCTGGCTGTGATTGGTCATTAAATTAAAACAATCACATGCTGGGTAAACAATTCTCTAAATTGTTTACATCCCAAAGCAGCAAAATGGGGAGAAGCTGAAGCTTCCTAGGAGAAGAAATCCTGGCAAAGGGATTTTTCAGAAAATATCACAGTGACATCTGTTGACATTCTTCATTATATAAAGACATATAAGTATCTATGTCATTGTACCAGGAAGCATTTATGCAGTTCAGTGGAAGTAAAGACCTGAAATAATCTTTGAATTAACCATTGTGTGTTTTGTGTTTGGATCATGAAACACAACGGTTAATTCAAACTTGCTGCTTGTTTCTGCAGAGAAGGAAAACCAAGAACACCATTGATTTTCACAAAGATGGACTGGTCCATGAAATTACAGAAAGGACTCCTTGAGCCTTATGGAGCCTTGTGAAAGAGATATAAAATGTATTGATCTTGTCAGGGAAGTGTGATTTGACTGAAGGAAATATGAAAATGTTGTCCCCACCCTCCCCCTACATGGGGCTGAAATCATGTTTCCACCAATTTTTTTTTGGAAGTTTCTGGTAATAGCAAAATGTTGATAGGGCTCAGAGGGACTATTTGTTAGCTCCATCTCACAACATTCCCTCAAGATTTTTTAAAAGATTGAACATTATGCAGAGCTTGTCTGTTCTACAAGGTTAAAAAGATGGAAATGCATAGACAAAGAGTGTCCCAAGTCTGTCCCCAGAAGGGCCAGGCTTTCTGTACTCCTCTTGCAACTATTCCATAGGTAATCCTTCATATGATATTCTTCCATAAATTTACTATTGAAAAAAAAATACTCTAGTCTAGAATAAAGTATGTCTGAGTTTCCTAGGTTTCCAGACACTCCTTTAAGGAAATATGAATTATTTGACTGCCTACTCTTTTGCTGGGTACCTTATTATTGCAGGAATATGACTAAAATAATTGACAATAAAAGTATAAGATAGAAATATTGACAATGTGATGACACACATTGTCATCATACATACATGCATATTATTTTGGGATGCCTGTAAATTACAGATAGAAGGTTAATTTCATTACATACTAGAAATATTTCAAAGAATTTCATGGCAGCAATTAGGTAGCACTGCAAATTGCAGTGGTCAAATCATGCCATAGATGAGACGGCCTATCTGACATGAAACTTTCTGAGGAAAAAAGTTATCGAGTTAATTCTGATACAAAACTGGAAATCAAAGAGCACTAGAAATTCCAGTTAATAGCAAAAACAATTAGTTCAACTGAGTATTGAACCTATGTCTCTGCAAGGTTTGTGTAATCATGGCAGTCATGCCAACACCAAACACAGCCTTTCCATAATATTTCTTTTAACTTAAAATTGCCAAAGACTAAACTTCGTTCCATAAAATTAACAATTTATTTATGTATCCTGTTTTAATTTGATCATAATAGGTATTACAAACTACAAATTACAAACTTTCTTAGAAGATTTCCTAAATTATGGTTTTAACGTACCATTTTTCAATTGTAGAACTGGGTTAGACTTTGAGCTGTAACAAAATGGCAGGCACATCGTGGTAGACAAAAGGCAAAAAAAGGAGGTGCGCAAAAACGATGTGGTGCAAAATTACTCAAGTTGTGGCAAAGAATATGGGTTGATTGTTTTTGCAATTTCTCTATGTGCCACAAGATGGCATCAATTAATTTTTAATGGACAGAGACTCTCAGCTAAAGAACTACTTTTGTAGTCCACGGGTTTGGGAAAAGTGCTAAAACGCAGAAGTTGTATGTTTTTTTCTAAGAAAATGCAAAAGCTCTCAAAATACATTCTATGTTTACAAATCTAATGGGAAGAAAAATTTTAGTTAAATAAAATGTTTGGAGAGCTCTGTATGTAAACTAATTCTCAAAATGTGAGCAGAGGAACCTGATGTTGAAATTTATCAGACTTATACTGATTCAATAACATGTACTGCCCTAGCAGATAAGTTACTAGATATGGCTAAATATTCAAAGGGAAATGTGGAGCAGAAAGGATCATTGTAACTTACTATTTTGCTCCACAGAAAGTCCATCACAATTTTCAAAAAGTGGTTTTAATTAAGGAGTTTGAATTTGGTTCCAGATTTTCTGAAGCTGTGTGTTTGGAACTCTAAACTTTGTATTAAAAAAGTTCCTCTGGTTTATCGTAACTGTATTCTTCCTTCACAATTTCTTTAAGTGGGTCTTTCTTAGCTTTCAAAGACCAGGAGCAAGAGATATAAAGGAAAGCTTTTGAAAATAACATCTGTCCCAAAGGCCATTTCTCTAAAGGGTATATTTAAAAAGCGGGAATCATCCTGTAAGCATGTAAGTAAGAAATAGCAAGAAAACAGTTAAAAGCTGAAGAAGAAGGAAGTAAATGCAAAGAAAAAAAGCAAAAGAAGTCTTGGAGGAACAGAAACTGTTTCCATTGTTTTAAATAATTGTATTCATATTTCAGAGTTTATCCAGACCTTGGGACTTGGGATTTCACTCTCATAACACCCAAGTTGTACTTTCCAAACTGTTGCAAAACATTACCAGGAACTGACTGTCCATGGCAGGTCTTTATTCAGCCTACAAATATGTAACAGAGAAACTATAATCTGTAACTGAGAAGTAAGATGCAGAATCATTACTCCCAGTCTAAAAGAGAATCCTCTAAAATTATCCTTATAAACTTTAAGGAGCATATTTTGGGGGATGGGAAGGACTGTTATTGCTAATAATGAAAGCAGACATCCGATGCCTGTTTTCAGAACAGTCTATGCCATCTCATGAATCTCCTTTAAAATTGCTAGAGCTTTTACAATGACATAATTTTAGGATGCTCTGCTTCTCTTCTCCTTATCTGTGTGGGACAGTGACTCTGGCTTTTTCATTCTGTCAACTTCGCTAATGGAGACTGAACACATCTCATATAACAGCCAGCATTTCTTTGGTGGATTAGAACTTGACGGGGCTCTTGGACTGTTACCAAATATCTGAGAGCTCTTAATTGTCTTACATCTTCTTAGACGAAACTAGGAATTACCAAGAATTGCACCATGCTCCTTATAGATGTTTTCATTGTTTACAGGTATAATTTTTCATCATTATTATCATCATCATTGTTGTCATTGTAATTGTTGTGGTTATCGTTGTTGTTGTTACTGGTAAAATTATTGTATGCCTTTGTTTAATCTCAGGTTAAGCCTACAACAGCATGAATGACTGCAAACTGGCTCCAGTTTAAGAAACCTGTAGTTTTGAACTCCAGCACCACCCCTTGCATTGGATATTACAGATTAAACACAGGAAAGACTTCAAATAATAGATATATCTGCTGCACAGTATCTCAGAAGAAGCCCTCAAAATCATTATCCTGGATAAGAGGATAAAATAGCTCATGCTGCAAAAGGGGAATATTTATGGCTGATTCTTTGGATATCTACTGAGGAAAAAAAGGCTCAGCATGAGAAGCAGGAGAAAAGAACAAAACCTAGGAGTTGACAGAAAATTCAGAAGGTTTTTGATGCCAGTAACTAACTAACTGTGTAATTTTCCCATGAACTAATGGACATACCTTCTATATTTAGACAACCTTATATACTAAATGCCTATACAGAATTACATTTATTAACTGAGTATTCAGGCACTTACAAATATCTCTGCATGAGTAAGCAAGTGTATCTCTTACAATTATTTATATCTTTGCAAACATATAACTGCAGCATCTCACCACTGGAATTTATGTTTCTTTCAGCAAGTGAAAGGGGATTCTAAGTGAAAATCAGAGCTAGAACAAGAGATGGAAATTGATGGCTGATGATGTCCTGGATTCATCTGGGAGAGAGTTAGTTTCTTCTCAGTAGCTGGTGTTTTAGTTTCAGTATGACAGTAATGTTAATTACGTACTGATGTTTTGGCTGTTGTTAAGTAGTGCTAACACTGTCTCATTATCTGCCAGTGAGGAGCTAGCTGCACATGGAGCCAGGGAGAGCAGCCAGGACAGGTGACATGAACTGGCCAAAGGGATATTCCAGTCATAAAATATCATGCCCAGTATACAAAATGGGGGAGTTACCCAGAAGAGAGGTGATATAAGGACTTGAAGAGGGCAGTTCCCTGTCTCAAAGGTCCACAGAAGGAGCTTTGCATAAGATAAGCCACCAGAAGAAATTTAAGATAAGGAATTTGCAAGAGGAACGTGCTAATTCCAGGCCTGGAGGAGGTGAGGTCTGGTTAGCACATCCTGGTTAGTGCATACAGACAAATATTCCCATTCTGGCAAGCTGTGGTAAAGGAAGTAAATGCTCATATATATATATATATATATATATATATATATATATCACCTCAAGTTGTGGGAACAGCATGGACCACTACCCCATGGATTCCCAGAACTTGTACTATATAAAGGTGGTACCCTCAGAAGAACAGCTCTGAGACCCCCAACACCAAAACCCTGGGGTGAAAAGGGACCAACAGTGGTGATTATCTTTCGCTGATCTCTCTCTCTCTTCCCTGCATCAGTTTTTTCTTAGTTTTTCAATCTCTCTAACTCAAATTCACTGTTAATTAAGACTGTATTATTGACTTCAGCACATGATCTCATTTTCTCCTTAATTCATGTAGAGGCATCTTTCACTAATCCATTCATAACACACTGATGGAGATTCAGAGATGGGCTGCACATCAGTGGGTGACGTGCAATTGTATTGTGCATTGCTTGGTGTTTGTTTTTTCTGGTGGTTTTTTGTTTGGTTGGTTTTTAATGAGCATTACTCTTATATTTTACTTTATTTCAATTTTTAAACCCTTGTTAATCTCAATTTTCTTCCCCATTCCACTGTGTGCTGCTTAGCTGCCAGCTGGGCTCAAACACACAGCAGACATTTATACCTAATTTTTGAATGGAAAACATCTCCTTCAGCTGTGCATCTGTTCTGAAATAAATCAGTGTTAAAGATTGTGTAACTGGGTTTTCTGTTTAGAAATATTTTTCCTTGATCTTTAATGGTATAGCATTTTATGACTAGCATAAGATTTAGAATAAGTAGGATAATTTATAATACAAATAAAACTATTTTTGACTAGTGGCTCACAACAATTTATTATTACTTAGATCGTGTGGTGTTCTGTACCACCAAATCTGCAATAAATATTGTGTTAGCTGGTTTATTTAACATGACAAGGACATAACAGTCAGTTTCAGTCCCAGTGGAAACAGGAAAGATAATAATATATATTTTAATCAGATCCTTGGCAGAATGCAATGCTTTTGTTCTGTATAGGCGAGTGAGATTGAGAATTTGCTATTCTGTTGGATAGAAATTCTTGTTGGATTTTGTTCTTGTCCTTCTGAAGTTGGCGAAAGTATTTCCAAAGTGTTTGGTAGAACAAGGATTGGGTTTGCGGTAATAGTAAAGTGTGACATAGATAGTATTTTGATGTACAGAGACTGCTGCTTTGAATTACAGGATCACTCATGGAGTTGGGCTTGAAAATAGGACAGACACAACATTTAACCTTTGCAGTCCATGCAATATTTTATTTAGGGATAATGTAATTATCATTCTTTCCTGTCGCAGGATAACAGTCTTCTGCTGTTGGATGAAAGCCAAGAAAGACAAACAGTTAATGAACATAAACACTGAGATGCAAATGTTTCCAAAGAGTGGACACTTGTCCTTGGGATATAACTTCATTTCAATTGTTTCTGTCAGAGAAGGTAGTTAGAAAATGAAATCATTGAACATGGCTACATCACAGTGACAATTATTTTTTACTGCTAACCAGACTATGCCTACAGGAAAGAAATACCTCCATGTACTATTTGCTGCAAAGAGAGGCTTCTCTGCTTAAAATAGCAGTAAAAGGTTCTGACACTTGACCTGAAGATAGCCTGAATGCTACCTATACATCCTATTAAGATTCCAGAGCTTGTTCTCTGTGGAATTTAACAGTTTGCTAAATATTTGTGTGTTTTCATATGATTTATAGCTGTTTCTATTGTAATGTCTCTACTGAAACCAATATCTTCATTTTATTCATAGATAAGCTGGTATTCAAGAATCTGGGCATTAGCTATAGATAATATTACTAATTGTCTTGTTTGAATTATTAAGTTTTAGAGCTGCCATAAGAGATAGCTCTTTATAGGCATATAAAGAACTGGGATAAAGAAGGCAGAAGTAGTTTGGTCTGCTGATCTGTTCCTATCAATAAAATTATTCTCCTAAAGCATATGAATAAAAAAATTGGGTATCTACCTCTCTTAGTCTTTCTACAAAAATCACTGAATCTTCATATTTTCTGTACATGTCAGTGACAATAAACTGGCATTAAACAATCCTTTAAAAGGACTGAAACAGAAAGACTTTAATACGGCTGTAAGGGAAACACACACTGCCTCACTAGGAAAAATCTGAGAAGAAGGTTTGCAAGACTGTGGAACAATCTCCCTATGGAAATGATCTTGCTTTATTTACTTCATATGATCTCTGATAAAAATATCTGTGTGAAACTAGCATTTTGGAAAATGTGCTTGCCATTTGGTTATTAATTCAGTGTGAGTTCTGCATTCTGTGGTGGGCCTAGGTTCACGTCTTTAGTATTTAAGATGTACCAATCACAATTTTAATGATAAGCAGTAAATTATAGGAACTGAAAATGGGACTTTCCTGGTTTTTACTCATTTGCATTGCATTAACTGTTCCTACTGCCAGAAATTCATGTGTAACATGAACAAAGCTTCATTTTTAAATTTTTACTTCAAATAAACCTATGCTTAATTAATGCATGTCATTCAAGTTGAAAGTACTGAAACTGTTTCTAATAGCTTTCAAAATAACTTTGCAGCCTTCTTCTTTTAGAAGTCTTATAAATTTAGAAAATTTCAGTATTTGGAAGGAAAAAACAAAATAAATGGAGGTAATATTTTCTGTTCTTATTGATGATAACTTTAAAAGACACAACAAAATTTTCAGAAATCTACTAGCCTTGATTTTTCACTTGCACTCTGACTTCTTCCATCATACTGACAGTACAAAAGCCCTTTAAAATTGAAATAACCCACTGGCTGAAGAGGTTCTTTATGTAAATGAAAATCAGGTTCAGTGAGCAGAAAGAACGCTGAGGAAAGTTAATGCTGTAGTGAAGAAATTAAAACACATTCTCCTGAAATATATGCTAATTGCATAGTGGAGAGAAAGTTCAAATGAGACCCTGAATCTCAATGCACAGAGAGTCAAACACGAACACAGGAAAGGTATTTCTGCACACGTTACTCTAAAATGGATGAGTACTTCCCTGGTTCCTGCCCACATCTATTGATTTTACAGTTGCAGACTTTTTTGTTGGTGTTTGTATTGTTTTTTTTGTTTGTTGTGGGGTTTTTGTTTGTTTGTTTGTTTGGGGGTGGTTGGTTTTTTGTGTTTTTTTGTTCCATACTTTATACGGTGATTTTTCGTTTCACAGAAGATCAAAATCTTGTTCTAAATTATGTCTGAAAAAGCTAGAACTACCATCCTAAGAGTAATCAACTCATTGAGGCACTGAGTGCATTCCTGACTGCGATAATCACATAACTGTAGCGTACCAGACAAACTAACCAAGGAAACTCATAGTAAATTCAAGATGACTTCTTTTTTCTTTTATGGAAATTCAGACCATAAAGCAAGAAGCAAGTGTTATTATTTGTCTCTGTATTCACTGACTTTTGGGTTAAAAATGCAGTTCGGGATTAACAAGAATGCATCATGAACTTTGTCAAGAGACTAAAGATTAATCAGCAAGTGTCCAAGAAAGATCCATGTGAAAACAAGCACAAATTTCAGGAATTTCTTGGGAAACTATTATAGTCAGGCAAATGACTTCATTTGTTGCAAATAAAGTCAGCTGTCTTACATCTGAATTTGAATTGTCCTTTTCACTTTAGCAGATATGTTTCAAATATTAAAAGGAAGTAATATTAGGCAGTAATTAAATATTATCAATAGCTGTTGGAGAAACCAGGAATACTACAAAACTCAGTAATCCTGATGTAAGTCAAAACAATCAGTATTTATTAACATGCTTGGTTTGTTTTGGCTTGGTGTTTTTTCTTTTATAAGAGCATGAAAATATAACATCAACCTCTATAAAGTCTCTGGAAACAGACAGAAAAGCCTTGCTGAACTATGGTTTGGCAAGTCTTGGCTTTTCAGATAAGTGAAAATTGTTAATGGAAGTTTGATTTCTGCTATGTGATTTAGCTGCTTGTATTCAAATACATGTGTGATTGGCAGAAGGTTTATCTAGGATCATAGCACAGACATTCAGAATGGTTTATTTAGGAAAAAATGCAAATCATTTAAAAAAGTAATTGTACAATATCTTCCTAGCAATAGCATTTGGTATTTCTGGAAAAGCCTTGGACTCTGCTCTCTGCTTGTGAAAAGAAATTATAGAAAGAATTCTTCTGGAGGCTTATGGTATGCTTTTCCAACAGGCAACAAATTTTATTTCTAATTTGTTTTTATCATCTCCTTGGTGAAGTTAAGCATGTGATAAGCTACACATTATTTGCCAGGAGTTACATCCTTGCAGTTGAAAATGAAATTTGGCTGTATGAAAATAGTAATTTAGCAAAATAAGACTGTAATAAAAGGAGTGTTACAGTATTACAACTGTATTACAATTTCTTATCTTACAGAAATACTACCTTTACATACACTTGTACAGAAAGATTACTTAAGGTTAATAAGCAGTTCAAAGAAAAATGTCACCTTAATCACCAGAAACTTCCCTGATCAGACAGGTGCTTTAAAAAGTAATGCAACATAATATAAAGTATTGGTTTATGTGGTGTTTTGAGGGAGCTTGTAAATCCCTACTGCCAGACCTGGCTGACACTAAAAAACTGGAACTCTCACCCAGGAAAGGAGAGACCAGACAAACTGAGTTCATTGACTGAGCAACCAGGTGAACTTGAAAATGAAGCTCTGTGCTATGCAATACATTTGTTGATGTGATACTGAAATCCACATTTGTGTAAGAACATACTCTTGTGATTCTATATCTTCATTGTGAACTCTATGATACTTACTGAACTGGGAAGAAAACCTCTCTCAGTAATTCAGGAATGAGAATATTGTATTTCACTCCCAATTTGAATCAAGCAGACTACAAATGAAGTTAGTTATAAAACTGTAATTGTCCCGTCAGTGACAGGTGAAAGTGACGATCTTAGTATTTCTCCTTTCAAGTTCATTAAGATTTAACACAGTGAAGATTTAACACAGTGAATGACAACATACTCATTAAGAAACAGAGGAGTTTGGCAGATTTAATCCAAAGACAAGAGTTTGCAGCCATTAAGATTTTTGTAGAAAATGCAGCAACCCAAATCCCCAGAGAAACCTTATACTGAGATTTGCTCTCTCTGCTGGGTTATTAACAAATGTATGAGGCTGGTGCAAATGAGTCATGCAAGCTGCAGTAGATTTCTTTTTTCTTAAATGTCTCATTACAGTATGTGTCAATATGGCAATGTTGCAACTGCTAGGCTATAGAGATATAAGCAGACAGTAACATCTGAATTTCAGCAGTAACTTTTAAATCTCTAAAGGTTAATCAGTGTTTTCCACACAGAAATCAAATAGAATCTGAAAAACATGTTTTATTGCAATGTAAAATGTTTCATTATGCAAAACTCAATATCCAGAAGATGATTGTTCAAACAGAACAATGTCCATTTTTTAGTTTCTCCAGGATGAATATTAAAAAAATATGTTGTGATTGCCCGCAAAACACTCACTTTACTCAAACTGAACTTTCTTTGAGATGTCTGCATTTTAAAAAGGATGGCATTTTGTTCACACAATTTATAAATCTTTAAATAATCTTTTCAACATCAAGTAAAACTGAAACACAACTCTTTCAAAGAATGGTTTTAGCATCATCTGAGAAGGGGACATAGGTAGGAAATATATGGAATGAAACATGTAACACCTACTTGTATCAGGAAGGTTAAGCCACAGAATTTTCTTAAAATGTCAATGTCATACAAAACAGTCATAGAGAGTCTGCTGCACTGTGGAGCACTACATGATACTATACATCAAGAGCTATTTTTTTTTTTTAATCTGGAGGATAGATTAGGCTATGACTAACTTTACAAATATCAAGAAGAAAAAATAATTTTGTTATGCTGGCTGGAACAGTATACCACATATATTTAACATATTTTCTTAAACCTCTGAAGAACCATGAGAATCGCAAGGGATCGAAACATGACTCTCTCCAATTCTTATTTATATATACATAACTACATTTTACAGATTTTTCTGATAGAGCATTTAGGATAAATTTAAACATAAAACATTAATTAGCAGTTTTTGTGGAGGCGTGAGAGTACTGCAGAAATAATCGGAATCTGGAAATTACAGAAAATCCTAAATTCTAAAAATTTACTTGTCAGTTCAAAAAATTTGAAAGCACTGGAACTGTAACTAAAAACATGAGAATTCAAATGTAAATAATGGTTAAATTGTGTCAATTTTAATATTTGAAAAGTACAATTCCACTCATGGAGGAAAGAAAGAAGTAGGAACTGGAGGAAAATTTTTCCATATATACATTATTTATTAAGATCAATTTAATAAACGCTACAAGTAAAACTAATAATTAGCTGAGAATTATTGCATTTTGAATTCTCTTTCCAGTGCAGCTATTTTTACCACAATAAATCCAAGGAAAAGAAAAGTACTATGACTTTAAATTAATTTATGCTGAGCACAGTGGGTACCAGAGTCAATTCATGTTGCCATGACAACAGACACTGAAAATTTAAACATCCAGTGACAGGCTGAGTTCCCTGTAAAGACGCTGCTCTGCATAAAAATGATATACTTGTAAAACATTAAACAGATCTACATACAATCTGTTTATGTTAAGCAGACAACTTGATTATAGCTTTTAAAGAACATAACTATTTAGGCACTAAGTTTATTACTTCAGTTTAAATTTCTCTGAGATTTAAAGAGTAACCTGAAGACCAATAAGTAAAAAGATGAAGTAGCCAATTAAGAGGGACTCTTGAAGGAAGATTCCTTTTTATTTTTTTTAGGAATGCAATTGCATTATCTATCATATATATTTGAGTAAATTGCCTCTGCAAATACATCATCCCTCCACACAAAATTAAGGCAGTAGGTTGTTCTTTGCATATTCTTTACCAGAAAGCATTTGAAAGCCTCATAATGCATAAATATTTCTCAGAAAGTTCTTTAACAACTTACAGAATTACTGGATTTGAGAATGAATATGTTGTGCTTGCACTCAGCAAATTTTTTATAAACCAGTGTCATGTATTGTAAATGCAGAAGAATTTGTTGCACCCAGGAAAAAATGTTTCAAGTCATAAACATAAATCAAGTGCTGGGAAAAGCATTTTATTGTCAACTGGTCAAACTATCCAAAAAAAGATACAGAAGATGTAGACCAGGAGTGAAACTACCCACCCCCCCCCATGATTTATACTCTGAGAAATCACAATTTAGCTCTACATGGAGCAGAAAACACTGCTTTAGATCTGTTGAGCAGAATTCCTTTCACAACAACATACTTTAATGGCTGTCATCAGTTTTTTAAAAATAACTAATTGGCAATAATTCTAAGAAGATTTAATTAACTATTCCTACTTCATGGTGTATTTAATTTATACATTGACGACATGAAAACCATTGTCAAGGTTTATTTCTAAGTTTAATTTCCTGCTTAGTATTCCTCAAATTACTCTCCTTATCTCCTGACACTCCCAGTCTTCTACCGTCTGTGAGACTGCACAGGAAGTTCAGACGATTGAAAAATCCATCCTGGAGAATTCCAAACAGTTACAAAAACAATGATATTATCTTTGTCAATATTGGCTTGTTAATATGTTCACAAATGGACCCCTTGAATGCCACCTTAGTCATTGCTGAAGCACAACGTCTGTATGAACACTGGCAGTCACTGTTGACCCTCAGTGCACTACCAGATTCTGCAACCTCCTTCCACCCATCCATCCCCTCTCTGGGTTTGTGCATTTGTGCTCATGACTGCTCCGACAAAGCACAGTTGTGCTTCCAAGTTGCTGAGCACAGCTGCAGAGCAGAAAGTGTGAGAAGCCCCATGGGACACTCTCTGCTTCTCCTGGGAACCGCATAATGTTCTGGATAAAGTCTGGCTTGAGCTCTCCTGCAGGTAACCCTGTGATCTTGTGTCTGGTCATGCATGTCCCTGCACTCAGCTGTGACCCATCCTGGACTGACATCATTATCCTCGTGTAGTGGTCCTGCTGGGTGCCCCTGGCTGCTGCCACTGCTCCCTGCTGTCCCCTATCCCCCAACACTGTGGGGCTGCATCCTGTCTTCCTGCCTGCTCCACTGCCACCCCCAGCTTCAGCAGCACCCTCCTGTCTCACTTGCTAAACTGCTGATCTGAGTTTAAACTGGGGAAATTTCCTGCCTTGTTTAAAGCAGGAAACACTATTGTTTATTTACACAGGATTTTGTAGCTGCATAAGGAAGAAATGAAACATGAACAAAACAATTGCACAGTTACTAGATCCAGTTATCCAGCTGCATCATATACATGCCAGGACATGCTTAGCCCAAGTGCCTTCCTAATGCCCATGAAGGACTCCAGGTGCTGTGCCCAGTAGCAGCACGGCTACACCCACACCTCCGAAATTACAAACCCAGAATAAGTGGCCTTCCCAGCTGTAAAAGAGATTTGGATCTTGAAACCTCTTTCACCAGTCAGTCAACTATTTATCTTCTTCCCTGCACAATGTAGAGAACATTTTTGAGGCAAGGCCTTTTCTTTTACTTTACCATGCTACTGTTGATACAATATGGTGGGTGTTTTTCAATAATTAGTCCCTACTTACGCATCCAGGATGAGTGAGTAACTGCTTACCTCTTTTCAGGGCTTTCAGTAGACAGCCCCTTAAAAGAGAGCTTCTCACAGAGAGCAGCGTTGTGTGTTTGCAGTGATCTTTTGTGAATGCATTGAAAAGATGAGAAAATGGGAACATTTCGCCAGGAAAACAGGGCAGCTCTGGGCAGAAGCCAAAAGTAAGGCAGCAAATTGCCTAGAGTAGAAAAACATCTGGCATCCTTCAGTGTGCCTGCTGACGTGGAGATCAAGACTGGTAGAGTGCCTGGGGGAACATGAAAGGCAAAGTAGAGCAACCCTTCACAGAAACAGATGGTCTAATTGTGTTCTAGGAAATAGACCAGAAACAGTAGTGGAAATAGCCTCCATTTCCTACCATTCTATTCAGCAGTTCCTTCTCCTTTGTCTTCTGTCTTCTGTCTTCCTTCCATGACCACTGTAGGTGACCTCTGTCCACTCTGACCCATCTCCAGAAATTAAATGCTATATTTGGCACCACTGAGAAGCCTCCAGATAAGGACACATCTTCATCACCTCTAACATGCTGCAGAGAGGAAATTGACAGCACAGAATATTCCAGCCTAATCTTACCAAACAATTGTCTTGTTTCCCACAAAATGAAAGATTAACTTTACAAACCATTGATGCATCTGTTTTGCCCAGGGCATGGATGAGTGGCTCTGCTGGACCTGAGTGCTCTTACAGCCCTAACTAGGAGCAAAGGGCACCATGGGCAGCCCTGGGCTTTGGGCACGCCCCCCAGGAATGGGGACACCTGTGGAGAGGCCCAGGTCAGTGGGGCCCATTGATCAGCAGGGCAGGGCTGTGGGGAGCCAGACAAGGTCCTTGCGGCAGCATTGCTGGGGCAGAGTTTGTCAGTTCTGAGACTGAGATGGAGTCCTGGGCTGAGGACAGGTGACAAGAGCCTCAAGGGGGCCAGGCAGGGACAGTCAGGGCTTTCAGTGCCCATGGTGATGACTTAAGTTTTTAGGCTTTTATGTTTTTTCAGATCCTGTATTGCATTAGTGTATAACTCTGAACTCCATCTAGAGTATTAGCAAGCTCTCTTCATTTTTGTCAGATATAACAATCCTTCCAGACCTGAGAACCAATGACACCTTCTGCCTCAGGCCCTGGAAAGTATAAACAAAAGTGCATCCGGTGGAAAGCAAACCAGGAGAATATGACTTCATTACCTGAAGCTCTAATTGGACAATTAACCTCTGATATGCAAAGAGACCAAACTTGTATCTGTTCGAGCAGCTCACAACTGTCATCCATCTGGGGTATAGCCTCTGAGAGGATTTTGCACTGCCCAAAGTATATCTATTGAAGGCCTTTAATAAATATCTTCTTTTTTCTTTTAACTCTGTTTAGCCTCTGTTCTAGGTAGCCACTCAGGCATTCTGAGGCATCAGTGGCATAAGTGACTCATATAGCCTGTCGTAGCAGAGGAAAATGTTCAGCCATTATCATTGCTGTTACCTCCTTGCAAGGAAAAGCAAGGCTGGTCAATGAATTTTACATCAGCTTTTGCTTATATTTAAATAGAACTGTTTTTTCATTACCCTTTCAAATATACTTAAGGAAAATTTTTGTAATTCAAGTTATAATGTCCTCAGGAAAAAAAAAATCCGGCTTCTCCTTCTCTAGAGGTACAACAGCTGATAAATATGAAGTTTTGTTTTCATATAGGTCATGACTGAAATTTCTTTCAGGGTTTGCTGTGCCAAAAATCTAGGCTCCCAATGCTTTCTATTTTTTAATTACACTACAAACTTTGCTATATAACTTTCTAGATAGTGTAGGTGATTTCATTTTCTCTAGCAAGCTCACACTTTTCTGTGTCTTAAAAAAATTAGCTAAGTCAATAAATTAACGTAGAAATTCTTCTTTTGCTTTCAGATTATGAACAAGACTGCCTTTTGCTATGAGAGTAACTTATGACATGAAATATCTCACAATAACATTAGATGGCACACAAAGAACAGCAGGGATGAATTTTTAATGAGATGAAGAGATGAGTTGAGTAATGTGGTAATGAAAATTGCATCTCAGAAATGAAACATCCAAACACCTATCAGCTGTTCTTGCTGTATATTTTCAAGGCTTATTTAGGAACAATAATGCAAATAAGTCTTCTCTTATAATAAGTTCATTAATTTTTAAGACTGTAAGAGATTTTGAGGCCCTTCCGGCTGTTTTAATCACCAAATTTTTTTAATACTTCTAGTTCAAATTCTGCTGGAATTGCTGAGTAAACCACAAAGCTTTAATTGATAAAACTGGGAAGTGGATTAGGGTAGTGGTGATGGTCTTATATATTTAAGATTCTTCAGCATAAATCAGCACAAGCACATGAATTCAAGTCATTATAAAATTAGCTCCATCACTTTCAAGTGGTATGCATTTTTTTCTTCTGACATCCTAAGAGTTTCATATTTTCTGCCATATAAGAAAGAAACAAGTCCTTGGGATCACTAAGAGATGAAACAGCTTTGGTGATTCACCCTAGCTCAAGAATGAGTGTGCACAAACATAATAAAAAAAGTATTTACTCAGTACAGATTTGGAGATCTACTTAACAGCAACAGAAGTATACCACTCAAGGCAGGCCTGCATCAAATAATAATAGCACTGCCTATTTTTTTCCCCTTTCCTATGACTGAAAGCAATGTGCATTATTTATTAAATACTTCTTCTCTACAGAAATGCAGCCACTTCAGGGACATACTTGTAATTATGTCTTTTGCAATATTTTGAGAAGTAAAGGCATTTTCAGTGGAATGAAAAGCAAATAGTACAAAAGATGGCAATAGCTTTAGAATAGATAAAGATATTTTCACAATATTTTTAAATTGTTTTAATAGATGGTGTGTTTTTCTGAGAGTAAAGTGATGTATTTTCTCAAAATCAAATGTAAACTACAGTAAGGAAGATTTTGGAGAAGCATTTCCATTTTTATAGACAATCAAAGATCATATCTCTTTATTTTACTGTTTTGCTTGATGCTACCCTGGCAGCACTGCAGACATCTATAGAAGAATCTGAGACAGAATTCTGAAATTATTTTATTAAGACATGGAAGATGGCATCAAAAATTCACTTTCAAATTTTGTTATCTTTGAACTAAAATACCTCATCAACAGAGACTTCCTTTGTGGTCATGTCTTACACTATATACAGTGCTGCACTTTAACCTATGACTACGAGCAAATGCCTAAGATAAAGGCATTTCTTAATCAGCCTGAAACTTGCAATTAAGACAAGAATGATACTCCCTCCCCCACTTTTCCCAAGGCTTTATCCACAGCATCTGAGGTACTCCCAGCGCTTGCAGGTGGCATATTTTTTTCTAGGATGTTGTTAAAACCAGCTAGTGGCATAGACTGTTGCCACAGGATAATTCAAAGTACTTCTGAGCAGTGTTTGTTAAATGTCAGGATGCTGATGTCGAAGTGCAGAGACTGATGGCATTATAATGTTCAACTGAATTTTTGGATCACTAAGATGAAGAATGCATGTCACTACTGAAATGGTGAATGAGCATTTACTATAGGGAACCATGCAGAACTTAACACTCATACTGTTGTATGAGTACACAGAACTTTGTAATATGTCCTTGTCATTTTGGAAGCTTGTCTCTTTGTGAAAATTTAGGGCCTCTTCTGATTTTCTAAAATGTATTTCTGTTCTACTATAAACTTTGATAGGGTGCTAAAACTGAAATAAATGGTATGAACAAATCAACAGACATTAAATGAGTAAGCAGTGGTAGTCAGTCCTCAAAAAATCCTGACTTGTCCAATATGCACCTGACAATGAATGTTCATCCACTCTGTTTGTCTACTTAGGCATGCATGTATGTACAACAGAGCAGGCAGAAAAACAGTGTTAAACAAAACAAACTAAACCAACATCTATTACTTTATCAGAGAGTGGCAGCATTTCAAGTACAGATCTTGAAGTTCTCTGCTACAGTGATAAATGTCACTGGCATAAAACGTTTGTCAATTTTATTAGTTTATGCAGAGGTAATGCATTCCAGAGGAAAGAGTTTGGCTGGTATACTGGAGAAGTATACTAAATAGCGTCCAAAGTGTTTTTGATGGAGAGGACATCAGAAGCATATTTAAAAGGCACTAAGGCTTCTACCATTTGAGCTAATATGATATAGTAACATAACAGTGATCCTTATAGAGTGGACAGGATCTGTGTTATAGAGACATAGTGAAAAATTTTGCTCATGAGATAGAAAATACTAAATGCAAGTTTTGCATGTGCAAGAATGAATGAATAAAACAGAACTGAGACTAGAAATCTTCCAAAATCACTGTTAATTTATTGTGACTGTATTAAAAACCAACTTTATAATCTAGATTTTTTTTGATTTTTACTTGTCAGAGTGGAAGGAGATACTAGTTGAAGATACCCTCAGCGTGCCATGTGTAATGGGAATGCAGCAATTTTGAGCTGTCCACATGTTAGCTTGTCAAAAGAAGAATTAAGTAGAAAACAAGGTCTAGAACACAAATTTTTCATTTCCCCTCCACAAAAAATGTTGAAGGCAGTTCTCCTAGCTAAGCTAAATTTTTTAATAGCTTACCCAGAAAGAAAACTTGAGGTGATTAAGTTGAAAACTAACTCCAAGCATTATGGAAGCGTTTAGCAAGTTATATGTATTAATGCTAATTCAGATAGATCTCTAGAAGCTTCAGCTACAACTAGACATTAGAATAAAATTCCACTGTAGGTTCAGATCTTTTCAGATACATGTCAGAATGACAATATTGAGTCTTAAAACAGAAATACAAAATGCCAGAAGAAATGTAGCGGTGAAGATAGATACAGACATAGAAGTCTCAAAGGCTTTTTTCCATATTAGACATCCCAAAGATATGCCACAACATATATCATCCTTGTATTGATGAACCACCTCTCCAGGCTGCAAGATAATTCACTTTCCATACTTTATTATCAGTAAGGAACTGAGGTGTTCAGAGTTAGATGTGAATAAGGTTTCAAGCTGGAGCTTAATGTCCTGACTCAAGGCCAAATTGTGCTAGCGTTCATATTCAGGGATATAAATCTGATAAGTACTTCTCAGACGGAATCAATTAAAAATTATAACCATTTGAAACAATGGAAATGTCACAGTATCTGCCAATTCTGCTGCATTGTATCCCTACACTTGGAACAGCTCCAAAATTAAAAGCTCATGGACAGAACTTTGGCTCCAACTCAGCAAAACACAGCAAGAACATACTTCTTAACCATGACCTGATCCTGGAAATGAGGTTCTGACAAAATCCCCTCATTGGCTTTCTATCTGTCAGTCAGCTGAAATATTATGTTGCTTTGGATCTATAACCTTTAGAGGTTATAGATTATGAATTACAAATAATTATCATAACAATTTATGCTATGACATTAACTGCATGTATAATATGTTAAGAACACCTTATAACAAAGAAAACTTAAAGAAATGTGTACAATAGAAAGCTTGTATTTTAGGTTGTAGTATAATAATGATGCTATTTCCAAATTGCTTTGGTTTACCCCAGACTTCCTTTAGAGCATATAATGGGCACTTATATTTTGTCTATATTTGTGGCTACCATTTCAGAAGAGTGGATGGAATTCATGCTGTTATATTTAAAGACTCATTTGGATGTGGGAAAATAACAGTCCATTGCTCCAGGCACAATCTTGATATATTAATGATCTGTGGGAGTGCTAGTTTAAGATCTGGAATACATGTTTCACTTCCAAACTCAAGAAAAAACAAAGAATGTTAGAACTGATGTTTAAATTAGTTCATTATCTATTTGTGTCTTTAGTCTTGAAGATTCGTCCTTGATTGAATTTTAGTTTTATATATCGTTTAAAAGCTCGTGATTTTGATTTACTCTTCAAGTAGTATACAGTTTATCCCACAAAAGAGATGAAGTATTATTGTGTTTCATAGATGCACTAGTTGCATAGTCTCAAGCATCACTGCTATGGAAAGTAAGCAGAAAAAAAAATAATGCAGGAGACAGGAGTCAATTATATTCTCAAGGGCAAGAAAAAGGAATTATGATAGATGCATGGTGCTTTCCTCAAAGTAATACAAAGAAAAATGCTCTTGTAGAACAATAGAAAAAAAGAAATTTTGAACATGTAGAATTTTAAATTTGGGCTTCCATAGAGAACAAATTATACTAAAAGTGGAAGATTAAATACAAAATAAAGAATTTACATGGCAGGGAGCTGTGCTGGTTAGGAAGTGGACAATTTCATTTCTCCGCAAGAATGAAGATCTAGCATGAATTTATTTGCTGCCTGCTGTTTTCTCTTCTTTTCTGAATCACTGTTTACTATATAAAGTCACACCTCACATTCTTTGATTGTTAATTTTAGCGGCGTTTTTTTTCATGGCACTATGTGTAGAAATAAACTTATTCTGCTATTGGAATATGAATCCCAATATAACCAATTAGATTGTGCCTGGGTCAGTGTGACCCTCGCTGCTGAGCCGAAGGCGGCTTCTGTGGTGTTTTACCCCAGAGATACCTTGGCTGCTGGAGATTGCAGCGGGGCACTGGTGCAAGTCCAGGCTTGTCAGGGACTCCGTTTACCTCAGGAGAGAGAGCTTCTGGCGATGGTGAAGAGAAGAAAGGAGAGGATCCTGCTGGAGGGTTGCCAGATGTTTATTCCATGGGTACAGAGGTCTGAACCGGGGCAACTGCTGCCACCAGAAATACCGGCCGCATGGTCTCATTAACCTTTTAAGCTCCGGGACAGGATAAGGGGAGGGGACAGGTGAGCTACCAACCAAGTGAAAGGGGCAGGGTCTCAAGGGACTAGGGACACCTATCCAATGTCCCCCAGGCCTGAGGGACCAATCACACGACGCCTTGCTGGTATGTTAGCCTGATTGACAGGGCACACTCAGCAAGGGGCGAGAGGGAAGGGAGAAGGTATAGGCACACCTGGGAAGGGACCCAAAAGTTTAAAACAGGATGTTGCAACACACCGCAACATTCTGCATGTAATACATAAGCATATTATTTTAGTCTTCAAGATCACTAGGGCTATTTCAAGTTTGAAACAACATTATTCCAATATTTTATTTCCAGTCAATCATTTAACTACATTTTAATAAGGTATCCAAACCATAATCCAACATTACTTTTCCATAACTCCTGCTTTCTTCAGTTGATGCCTTGGATTTCTGATGAATGAATTAACTCCTAAAGAAAAATAGGAAAATTACTCTTACTCAGTAAGAATAACTCTTACTCTTACTCAGTAAGAATAATCTCCATTAACCTAGTAGGGCTAATTTTAGGATGTGAATGAAGAAAACCAATAGGACCGGATCATGTTTATTGGACAGAACCACAGAGACACTTTGAAGGCTTTGGAAAGGCTTCAGAAATATTTGGAGAATACTGATCACTAAGGAAAAGGGGTTTCAGGTGGTATTCACCACGAGAGCCAGAACTTTTGGACTGTATACTCAACAGACAATAATGTAACTGTTTTGGAGCACTTAAAGGAAGATCTATAAGCATAGATTACATTGTGTCAGTATAGAGTGACCTTTCGTTCTAAACCGAAGTGGCCCAAATCTGCTTACATGCAGATTTCATTATTTCAATAACTAAACTAAATATAGAAATGTATATATAAATCACAATGAATTCTCAACAAATAAAGTGGGAAATTACTTATGATAAATCATAAATCTAAACTAATTAGTAGGTGTAGTATACTAATTATTATATTGGGTTTCATAAACAAAAAGTTACCTAAAAGACTGTTGTAATGGCAGCAGTTTACATATCAGCTCATACGGTACCACAGAATTTATTCTATTCCTGAAACAGTAGAAGAAAGTGAGCCTATGTATACAGAATATGATCCTATATTATTGAAAGGTTCTTGTAAATTGCGCCTTTTTGTCACTAAATAGCTCAATGCAGCCCAAACAGTGGAAAGGCTGGTCATCAAATAGGTCAGATAAAAATTTGTCATCATGTGAGGATAATTTTTTCATACAAGTCATATCTCAGAGATTTTTATCACTGCCTGGAGACTTTAGTTAATTTTTCTAGAGCACTAGACATAAAATTATAGCTTTCCTTACACTGTTCTAACTTAAACAGGATGTGACAAAATTTCCACTACCTCAAGGAGGTCTCAGTCAGTCCTGCTATTAGTAATGTCAGAGAAAAAATATTGTGTTCAACCTTCTCAAACCCCATCTCCCTCTCAGCAGTAATGGAAAAGGCCCTGCTTATAAGCATCCATTTTCCTGCCTTGCATCTGAAATCAACAGTTTGGAGGTGGGAGATGCTGATAGTATGTGGAGGTAAAGGGGAAACAACCTTCACGAACAACCAAGAAAATTGTATCAGGAATCCCCAAAAACAAAGTCAGATTTCTAGCTTCAAAAATCCCTTCTCCTAATTCTTTGTGAAAGAGAGAGGGAAAAGAGCAGGAAGTTTCTTGGCTAGTGTTGGAGCTAGCTAAATTTAATGTGTTCAGCTAAGTCACATGGACTAGAATGTAAGCAGGATGTAACATCAGATTCAGCATTTTGCTGCCTCTCAGATAACAAACGGTCCCTTCGTAGCAACACATTGCTCATACATTTACAGCAATCTCTGAGCTCTTGCAAAGGTTGGACTTATTATAAAGGATGGCACTGATTAGAGAATCACTCAAACAGGTTCCTGGTGGTTTTACATTTTGTCTCTGGACATTACAAAAAATTTGGCCTGAAGCACTGTAGATCTGGCTTGTAAATATAATGTAAGGTATTTTCAGACTAATTTATGAATATATGTGAAGGACAATGCCTGCAGAAATAGAAGTGGAGTACAATCATTGGTATGTTCTGCTGTGGTATCTTGTTAAATTTTTGGTTTATGCCCCAAAGAGAAGCAACAATTTCTGAGGTGAATGAGGACATGAGATAAGAAATGTGTTTTCAGATAAAGGTTAGCTGTACCCCGAGGTGCATTAAGCACAATATAGCTGACCAGTCAAAGTCCATTGTCCCATTACATCCACTGTTACTGTGTCCTCACCTCAAACATTGTGCAGTTTTCCTCTCCACAATGTAAGAAGGAGATAAAATATCAGAATGTGTCCAAAGGAGAACAACAAAGGTGCTGAAAGGACAACATGGCATGGCTTGTGGGGAGCAGCTGAGGATATTAGGTTTCTTTTGCTTAGAGGAGTCTGAAAGATTACCTAATTTGTATTTATACTCTTGTCATGGTTTGACACTGGCCCAATGCAAGGCACCCATTAGTCACTCGCTCACCCTCTTCTCCTGCAGCAGAGCAGCAGAGAGGGAAAAAAATTAACAAATGCTTCATGAGTGAGATAAGGACTGGGAGAAAACACTTCAAGTGCAAAACCACACTCAGCTTAAGTTGCAAAATGAATTTATTACTAAGCAAGTCAGAAGAGGATAATGAGAAGTAAAATAAGCCCTTAAAAACTTCTTTCCCCTATCCCCTCCCTCCTTCCCACCAACAGTACAGGGAGACAGGGTGTGGGGGTTTTTGGTCAGTTCATCACTGAGATTTTCTTTCACTGCTCAGGGAGAGGAGTCGTTCCCCTGTGAGGCTGTAGGGTCCCTCCCACGGGAAACAACTCTCCATGAACTTCTCCATTGTGGGTCCACTCTCACAAACAACAGCCATACTGCATCTGCTGCAGCATGAACTCCCACCATGGGCAGACACTCCTCCCAAAACTGCCGTGGCATGGATCACTCCAGGTGGTGCACTCCTCCAAGGACAGGCTGCTCCAGCCTGGAAGCAAGGGCCCTCTCTCCACTGGGTCTCTCACTGGATCACAGCCTCCTCCAGGCATCCATCCGCCCCAGCATGGGCAGCTCCCCCATGGGCTGCAGGTGGATCTCTGCATTCCCTGTGCACCCATGGGCTGCAGGGGCACAGCTGCTTCACCATGGTCTTCACCACAGCCTGCAGAGGAATCTCAGCTCCAGTGCCTGGAGTAGCTCCACCTCCTTCTCCACTGACCTTGTGGTCTCCATGTTGTTTTCACCTTGTCCTCACCTCTTCCTCTTCTCTGGCTACAAGCAAAACACTCTGTGACTTTGTGTTGATTTACTTCTTAAATATGTCATCACAGAAGTGTTACCAGCCTCTCTCATTGGCCTAGCCCTGGCCCGCAGTCTGTCCATTTTCAGAGCCATCAGGGATTGGCACTGCTGGACTTGGTGGGAAGCTTCTGACAGCTTCCCACAGAAGACATCTTGTTGTCCCCCTGTGACCACAAACCAGGCCATGGCAAACCAATATGACCTTCCTCATGAATGGAAGGGAGATGCTGATCTCTTCTCTGGTGTCCATTGAAAGAACCCATGGCAATGACTTAGAACTGTAGCAGGGGAAGTTCAGATTAAGTATTAGGAAATTAGGTTCTTCAGAGAGGGATTGGTCAAGCAATTGAGTGAGGTTCCCAGGAAAATAGCCATGGCCCCAAGCCAAGTATTCAACACATCTTTAGACAACAGTTTAAATTCTGGTTTCCTCTGTGTGAAGTCAGGAGTTTCATGCTCCTCACCATTCCCTTCCAACTCAGGTTATTCTGTTGTTTATGATTCTAAGAACTCTTCTACTCTTCAAAGGAAAGAAAGATCCATGTAAGTGCCCATGTTACTACCTCTCTAAATGAACAACTTTGCTGCTTTCCAATACTCTTCCATGTGCATAAGTAGGTCATACCAATGAAGACAATACCACAGTGAAAGTACAGAAACACCCTAATTGTAGTATTTCCTACAATTACAGTGATTCTAGTAAAAGATTGTTCCTACTAATTGAATTATCATTTTTTTATACTGGATGTAGTATAGACCTATTTAGTACAACAGGTCTTAGCATTTTAAACATTGAGCTGGTTTAGATACCTGTGGAGTAGAGTTAATTTTCTTCACAGTGCCTAGTGCAGGGGTCTGTTTTGTATTTGGGCTGAAAACAGTGCTGATAATATAGACATGTTTTAGGTATTGTTGAGCAACATTTGCAGAGTGTAAGACCATTTCTGCTTCTCACAAGTGCCCCACAAGTGAACGGGCAGGTTGCGCACAAGGAATTGGGAGAAAAATGGCCAGGAAAACTGATGCTGACCACAAGTATATCCCAGGCCATGTGGAGTCATGCTCAGTACATGAAACTGGAGGAAAAAGAAATAAGAGGGAACCATTTGGAGTGATGGTGTTTGTTTCCCCAAGTCACTGTTACCCATGATGGTGCCCTCCCTTCTTTGGGGCAGCTGAACACCTGCTTCCCCCCTGGGAAGGGGGGAATGAATTACTTGCTTTCCTTTGTTTGTTTGTGTAGCCTTTGCTTTACCTCTTAATCTGTCTGTATCTCAACCCATGACCTTTTTACTTTTATTTTTCTCATTCTTTCCCCAGTTCTGCTTGTGGGGGAGTGAGGGAGTAGCTGCTTAGTTGTCAGCTGGGACCAAAGCACAATAAATATTCTTATATTTTAAAAATTTACTGAGTAGCTCCTAGGACCAGTTTTGATTCTCTGCAAAATTTATTCTCAACTTCAAAATGCTTTCCCAGCAAAAAAAACTATAGCAAATGTCTCTGCATAACATAAGGTTTATGAATCAAAGGTACACTCTAAAGTTATGACATTGGTTGAAAAGTATTCCTATTCTTTGATCACCTTGCCTGTTGCAACCTTAGTATAAAAAGGGAAGGAAATAATTTGAGTGGCAGCAGTTTGCAGCTGCTGAAAGACATAGAGCAGGAGCTCAGAAAGGATTGACAAATTACTATAAATTATTTCTCTCTGTTTGAAAAGGAGTCCTCATGGAAAAAATGTTATGTTTCTAACTGATTGGACAGAGCAGGTGGGCGTCTACTTGCCATCTGCTGTGTTTGTAAGTCAAGAACCCTTGAGGACGTCACTAGGGCAACAGCAGGCTAGACTGCTATGAATAAAGAACTGCGTGAGAAGAAATTGTTATTTTTCACATTTTTTTCTTGTGAAATCTATTCTGTGGCTTCAGAGCGTGAGACCTTACTTCATACCACCTTCAGCATTTTTCCAGAGAGCTTCTAGTTGAGTAACTGTTCTTCTGTTAGCATTGCAAAAGAGGAATGTGGCAGTTATGTCTCAACAGGAGATCAACGTGCAGGCCAGGGGAAAAGATAAAAGAGCACTTTAGAAAATAGTTCCTCTTTTGCACTAAAATCAATGGGAAAAGGGAAGGAAGAATGAGTATAAGAGATGCAACTGCCAGAAACCTTTCAACTGTTCGTTCATGAAATAACCAAACTTTCAAATATACTTATCTTGGCTAAAAGAGAGGCCAAGTTGCATTGTTCCTTAGAAGTGGGCCTGGTCAAAGGAGGGAAAGGTCATGCTGCATTTACTAGTGATTATCTCCTTCAAGCTATACTGCTCCTGGGAAGACTTAAGGCAGGTTACTGCCTCAGATTTGTTCCCAGATTGCTCTTGCCTCCTAATTTACTCCTGAAGTGCATCTGATTTCCAGAGTACTCAATGAAACACACTGAATATGTATCAGGATCATAATTCTCATACACCATGTGGATGGTTTACAGCTGCCTGGAGTAGCTGGCATGGTGATAGTCTCCTGACATGTATTGCTTTTAATAAAAAAGCAGAGACTTCAGCACAGAAACTTATTAAATTTTCAAAAATGCCCAGGAGAAAAAAAATTTTTTTTCTGACTCGAATTTTCAAGCTAGAGCATACAGAGGGGTAGTATATGGCAGCATTGAAGAGAAAGAATTAAACAACACTATTTTAGTTGAACATGTCCTGAGACAAGAGTTTCATGACATCCATTTGCATTGTCTGTGATATGGAGATAAATAATACTTATCTTTCAAATCCATTGAGATATATGGAAGTACCTCTCTGAAAATCTTTTAGAAAACATAATACTTCAATTGCATTTGCTTATTAGCATGAAATTGGCTCTCAAGCTCTCCTTGGCTTTTGCATTAATTTAATTTTGTGCCAAAGAAACGTATTTTTTTCCTTCTGTTTTATTTGTCTTTGTCTATTTACTTTAAGGCTTGCCCTTCTGGATGAAGGGCAAGGGCTTAATGAAAATGCATATATTTCTATTTGCTAACTGTAACACAGCTGTGCAAGCAAAATGTTATGTCAGTTGGCACTTTGCTGCTCAGTGTGGAAGAATGCTATGCATTTGCCTTCTCTTATTTAGTGTGGATATGGTCTTTCTCCTTACAACTCTATTGTGTTAAAGCATAAAAATATTGGATAGAAAGAAGTGTAAAGAAAAAGCATTTAGCTTTTCGTTCTTTGTAAAGCAACACATGCTTTTACGTATCTTACCTGTAGTAACCTTTTCATCAAGATTGAGGCTGACATAGAGCAAGGCATAGGTACAAAGACATTTCAAATATTGGGTTTACACATAGGTTTGCATTATTTAAAGTTTAATTTACTCTATCAAAAGAAAATGCTACCCAGGGCAAGATTCAGAGCAGCCAGAGCTGGATAAGCACTTACGTGAATTCACCCTGTCAGCAAAGCTTGGCATGCTCCTGTCATGTATTTCTGATGGAAGCTGGGAGAGTGTAGGAGACTCATTTATGTATTTTTCCTAACATTACACTTGGGGAAAGTTTCCAATTAATATGCTAGCTTTCTAGGCCTATATATTTCACTGAAATTCATTAAATTTGGTCCAGAACTGATGTTTGAAAATCTTGCTCAGCTCTCTTTAACATTTTTAATAGAGCAAAAGCTCAATTAAACTAGATTTTATATATAGATTACCCATGCTACTGTATTTCTCAAGTCAACAATTATGCTGAGGAAAAAGATTTTGAAATTAGCATTTAAAGACTATAAAAATACACAAAACCACTTTAGAGTTACACAGTTCTAAGCAAGGACAAAATTGTCCTTATCCAAGCAATTAAACCCTCATCAGATTAGATATCTAATGCAACATACACAGCTTATGAAGGAGATCTGCTGTGCTAAAAAAAGACAGGGATGTGAAAAATTTATCAAGTGTACTATATATGCATAGCACTCAAATTCAAGTGTGTTTGGAAAAATGAGATTACAAATTTAATTAAAATAAGAAATTATTAGTATTTAGCCCTGCAAAACCATTTAGGCATTGAATTTGCCTTAAAATTCCACATAACAACCAATTTGCTGCATAAAGGTCAAAAAAGATCTGCATTGAATTATAAACACAGGGAGAATATTATTTTAGTTTGTAAAACAAATTCTGAAATCAATGTTTTTCCGTCTCTAATTTAAATTTTAAGAAGTGATTATACTCTAAATGTTAACTTAGAATTTTTATTTTGTATTGGATTAAGGAAAGAAGGCAATGAGTTTAGCTGAAGCAGGTATTACACATGATCTTTCAGCTGTCTAGCAAATGTTTGCCAAAGCATCTTATGGATGGTTTATGGTCATTGCTTCCCTAGGCTTGGAATGGATTAACGGTCATGGTAGCCTGCAGAGTGGTTTTAATCTCCTGAAAAGCATTCATTAGGTATTACATTTAAATGCTCACTTATTCCATTTGCTGGCCTGGGGAACAATTCAATTGTGGTTGCAGTTACCATTGTGTCACAGGGCACACTTTTCAGCACAGCTCTCCTCAGAAATGTACCCAGCCTTTTTTGGTCAGGTGTAGATATAATGCAATAATATTTTTTTCCACCATTAGAAAACTATTGCAAAGTATAATTGATAACCTTGTTTTAAAGGTATCTCCTTAATCATGGAGTATAAACTTGTGTATCTCAAAACACAAAAGGTCCCATAATGTTTTGATAGTTTTAAAATCTGGAGCATATAGGGATGTGTTAAGTATGAGTGTTCGGGGGGTTATATGCATTTCAGCTGACATCACAAGGTTTTTCTTGAACAGTTGACTAGTCTGTATGTTTTCACCTTGGATAACTACCACGAAAACTTGTATCATTCCTGAAAAGAAATGCTAGTTGTAGGAAGAAAACAGTTTAAATTATGTCAAACAGTGTAAATTATGTCTTCTAAGATTTTCTCCTCTGGTAAAAACACATTTTATTCAGATTGACCTACATTGTTACTGCCTGAACGTGTAGCCTCCAAGCAGGTAAAATACTTTCATTGGTGTCTGTGACTCAGTAAATAAAGCACTCTCCACTCAATTTTCCCACACCCAGCCATTTTTTTTCTTTTGGCAGTTAGAAAAATGGAGAAGAGACAATAGGTGAGCTAAGCGTTGTATTTCTTCTAGGGTGGCAAAGAGAGCTGTCTGTTGCTAAACACACATTTCAGCTCAAGAAGGGAAGTAAACTGCCCAGCTATAGCTTCAGGACTCCAACGTGCTCAGTGGAGCTGACTGAGAAAACTATAATCTTGTCTCTACAAATCACCATACAGGTGAATTATCAGTTATAAGAGAAAAATGGAGCCAAACCCCTCAAATTTCCTTTACCCAGAATGCTCTGTCATTCAGGAAAAACAAAACAAATAACCCCACAAACAGAACAAAACAAAACAAAATAAGACCAAACCAAACAAAAATCAAAACGAAATAAGCAGAGCACACAAAAATAACCCCCAAATTCACCACCAACAAAACAAAAAACAAACAAAAAATCAAAACAAAAATCAAAACAAATCAAACAAAAAAAACCCTAACCAAACAAAAAGGAATGCTTTAACCAAGCTTGTGCATCATACCTTTGATCACCATTAGGTGAACAGATACAAAAAAACTTAATCTGCCTCTATGCTTCATATAAAATCTCATCCTAATTAGAAATTATCACAGTACTGTCACAGTACAGCCAGTCTGCAGATGGACAAGGTAAACACAAACCCAATTAGGCTAGCCTAGTTCATCCCAGAAAACAGACAAACAAGTTCCCAGCTAGGTTGGTTTTAAACCTATACAGGGGCCCTTCAGCCAACCCTGTTCAAGCCTCGACACAGAAACACCACTGTCCAAAGATGTAGGCAGAAAGAGATCCTGGTCAATCAACTATCTGAGCCCAGGAAATTCAAACTCCCTATAAAAAGAAGTTCTGAACAATAAACCACATTATTTGTCCAGGACTCTCAGTGAGTTCATGTTGTCCCTGTCTCCAATCAACAACATCATATAACAAGAGATTGAATACCCAAGCACAAGAAAATGTGCAATAAAAGTGTACCAATTCATCTTCTTTGAAATCTCTGTGTTCCCATCTGGTCAGCTCCCTGATTATTTACCATCAGATAAACTTTGGGAAATGTTGTTTTTAATCTTTGTGAAATACATCCACAATTTGGAGAAGAAGAAATTACTGTAAAAGCACGTAATGCTGCCAAGACCTGCACAGGATTTGAACCGAGTTTGATTGTTTGGTTTTTTGAGCCAGATGTTGGCAAAGATGATTTTTAACTTTCAAATAACAAAAATACTCCCCCAAACTGAAAATATCACAACTAAATCTCTTCCTGAAACTGCATAGCCCCCTAAGCAGAGATCTCTTATGAGACATCTTTGTAATAACCTCTGTTGGGTAAAATTATCAGTCAAATACCAGTGAAGTGCTACTCATTTGCACTTAGTAGTTTCCCTGCTTCAGTAGCTCCTGATCCCTCTGTCAGCCGAGTGATTTTCTGTTTCAAATATTAGATGCTTATATTTGTGCTATTGGGTTTTGTAAATGCTAGGAAGAGGAAACAGGGGCACAGCTCTCTTTTATTTGCAGATTTACCTCAAGAAATCCACTGTCATCTGTGCTGCAGACTGCAGCTCCAGTGCTGCTGGGACTGCTGTGATTTATCCTTCTATACAGGGGGCTTTTACAGAACCTGTGGGTGTTACAGAATTTATTTAGCGGGTGGAGAAGAATCCTGTATCTAAGGAGAAAACTTGTATTCCAGAAGGACATATTTGAATGCCAGTCTTTCCTTTGTCTAATCCTCTTACACAGTCTATTCCTTATAACTATTCTGTCTTGGCTTCCTTTACTTGATATGACAGCCAAGATAGGCCTAGAGTAGCAAGTACATGCTATCAGTGCTTAAGGAATGTTTTATCCTGCTATTGTCATATTTATCAGTTTAAACATGATGTTGGTTATATTCCTCTTCCTAGGCAGATAACACTAGCACAACAGCACAAATATCACCCCCTCTGTCTCCATGGACAGTCTGGTAGAACAGATTTGACATTTTAAAAATTTGTTTTATATGGCTTAATGAGTTCAAACATCCAACAGTAACCTGAGCAGTAACTGAGGTAACAGCAGTTTGATATTTTCACATTGAACGGGAAGAAAAAATAGCTGTTTTTCTCCACCTCTTGCTACTAAGGTGATTTTAGGAGCTAAACTAGATAGGTTTGTTGAGTGCAGACCGTGGGAGAAAGCAGCTTCTCTTTCCTTAGGGCACAGGTGAAAAAAAAAAAAGAAAAAGGAAAAGGCAAATGGAAAACAAAGAAACAATGCTGTGACTTTGGAAAGAAGATATTTTCAAAAGTTTCCTAATTTCAAACAAGAAAAATAGGAGTTTATTCCCCCCTCATGCCCATTTGGTTTTATGGGTTTGGTTTCTTTTCTAGCTGGTTGGTTTGGTTTTGGGGTGTTATTTTTGGAGGTTTGGTGGGGTGGAGGGAAGTTGTTTGTTTTCCTTAGCTTTTTTTTTTTTTTCTTTTTTTCTTTTTTCTGGAGTAGGTTTGTGAGGATAGGCAGAGGTTTTGGGGGTTTTCCATAAGATCATCTACTCCCTAGTATTGTGAATTAATAAAAATTGCTGCTTTGTGTAGTGATCATACCATTCACAAAGCTCTGCTTCTGGCATTCCAAATTAATTATATACCTGGAAGATGCAGTACAAGTCTTGCTGGAGGAGTAAAATTCTTTCTCAGGGTCACACAGACATTTTTTAGTAGAGCTAGAAGTGGAAAGTTAGTCAAGCGCCATTACCACAACACATTTCCTTCCTTAAACATATTGGCTAAGTGTACCACATTACAAATTGCTGCATTGGTCGCCAAGAAAAAAAGCATTTAAGGGGTTGTGGAAGTTTAATTTCTGCAGAAGTGAAAACATCATCATTTCCCACACTTTCATTAATTCTGCACTCCAGTGCGGCTCATTCTTATGACTTTTCGCCTAAAAAGACACAAATCCACTCACACCATTGTCTGAGCAAGCCTGGGCTGTTTGTTTGTTAGGACATTCTGGTGTAGCGATACGACTTCCTTTCAACCTGGGCCTCTCCCATCTCCTAGGAGAGCTGGGCTGTTGTGGCTGGTTTGAGCACCATTGAAGAGTAGCACAGTCCTGCAGCAACATTTGTTCCAAACTCCACAAAACCGAAAACCCATGCAGTAGTTCTACAGAACCCCACTTTTTCTCCCTTACCTCCACCTCAGTATATAGCAATATTTTTTTATTCCATTTTATCTAGTTTTATTAACAGAAGTTCTGGTTTTTATTACATCACCATTGACACTCTAATCACTTTTCCTGGGCAGAAGAAAAGCTGTGGCTTTAAGCCCCCAGTGAGGTCTTAACTTCCATGTAATAGTTTTAATTTCAACATGGAAACATTTATCAGTGGAATGTGTGCTGGCAAATAATGCCACGGAGGGCAGCCAAAACTCAGCAATGTCTGCACTGACCTGCCAGAGACTGCTAGGAATAGCAAAATACCCAGTTGTTTTCATACTAGCTGAAACCCTGAGCTGCTGAGTGTTGTTTTCAAGGATTGCTTTAAAAATATTTATTTCTCTTATAGAAATGTAACTATGGTGTCTCTCTGAGGTGGTATTATTATTTAATTTTTCATTATTTCTTTTAAAGCGCCAGATAGAATGCTTGAATATATCAGTAGGACACTGACAGCAATTTATATTTTTTTGCATGCTTGTAGTCTTTTCCTTCTTTTTTCTCTATCTCAACTCTTTAAATTCAATCCTCTGTTTCCTCTGGTAGAGTAGTTGACTTTTTCTACACTGCTGAGAGCCAGCCAGATGGGGTTTTGGGCTTTCTCCTGGAGCACGGATCTCATTAAGCTAGGAGTCAGTGGTTTAACAGGTCTTTATCCATGTAACCTCATGATAAAGACTGAAATAACCCAGTTAGAAGCTGCTCTTCAAGACAGCTTTGCAATTTTGTATCATTCTTTCAGATAAGAATGAAATACATCTGATAGGACATGGGCATACATGTCTGTCCATGTACACACACACACACATGACTGGCCCCCATGCCTTTTCCCCTCTGAATGCAATTTCAGCCTTCCATTTATTCTACTGAGGCACAAACTGCTCTAGCCAGCTGTCACATTACTCGCTCAGATGAAAACTGCAGTTGAGTGAATTGTGTAACAGACGTTTTTGTTTTTCTGATTACTATATGAATTATGGACTGTAGGTATCAACATCACATTTTCTAAGTTTTTTTCCAGTGTTCTAGAAAATATATTTCCATATATTTTCTGTAGTGTTTTCTACTATGCTTTAGCGTTTTCTACTTATGGCATAAGACCTAGATTTCATATTTAAAAATCATACATTGTAAAAAGGTTACCAAGAGAATTTTTATTCATCTCTAGTTTGTAAGACCTGGTGATACTCAATTAGTGTCCAAAGCTAAAGTGTGTCTTAACATGAGTAGTCCGTTCTCCTGTTCTTACAGAAAAGGGGGAAAATTAACCTGTCTCCCATGATGTAGCTTTCAAGTACTACAAATTCCTGTGTATTTGATAAGGACTTACAAAAATGGAGAACCAGTGGAAGAGAATTCTTCTCATGTTAGTAGTAACATAAAAAGTACAAAATAAGAAGCCCCCTGCCAAATAAAGGGATTTATCCTTTTATCTATTTTTTTTTTAACCCAAAGTTACAGCCTTTGGTACTTACCTGGATAGTTTAAACCAAAGAGATTTTGGAGGTGAGTGAAACTCACATTAACTAGAGCATGTTTAAGACCATTACTGAATTCTTCATATTTCTGCATACTTTTGTCACCTCAATGAAATCTAATTGTTTTAAAATGTATTTGTCTTTTGTGTATGCAGAAGAGTTTACCATCTCTCTTATAATTTCTCCTGGTAATGTTACAGCTTCAGAAGAAAACTATGTTGAGTAAGTTGCAGGTCTTGAAAAATTAATAATTGTGGCATTGCTTTTTCCTCTGCTGTTCAGAATATGAACAGAACAACCTGGAAGTGAATCAAGTATTAGATAGAAACAAACCAACTTAGATTCCCAAGTCATTTCACCTTCCATTTTGGTAGAGCATCAAGACATCACAACAAAACATTGATAATGCAATTGACAATAACATTAAAATGAGAAGATAATGATAGCAAGTATGAATGCACACATGAAAAATCTGGCCTTTTAGTGGGAAATTTAAATTATTTCCATGTGGTTTCCTTCATGACTCATTCACCTATGCCTCTAAATGCCTTTAAAACCGATGGACTAGTTAGCTCTCTGCTTTGTACCACACTTCCAGGGGGACTGTCAGGCCAGCAGCAAATCTGTTGTGATTGCAGAGAGATGGGGCCTATGCCTGCCGCAGGCATACCTCTTCACCCATGAATCTAAACATCTGCTCATTTCTGATGCAAAGTCAGCAGTAAGATTCTTTATTTTTCATTGTGTGTATATCCTGCCCCCTAAAACTTCTCCACTACTACCAGCCTAATGTTATAAATACTTGATCTTGTATGATGAATACCAGGATGACCACCCAAAAAAGGGCCAGGAGCTGGCACATCAAGCAGTGGGCCCATGCTGATGCTGTACAGATGGTGGGTAACTACTTACACAGAGCAATTAGGAACTCTGAAAATTCAGATTTACTTTTTTGATCTGCAGTCAGTCATACTCATGGATGTCCAGATACTTGGCAGGTATTTTACTGCATTCAAAGTAGTGCAGAAGGTTTTGAAGTTAAAATTTTTCTCCATTATTTTTGATATTTTTCTCCCCTTCTTGCCTCCTGTTTTTCTTAAGGTAGCCTGGACTCCCCCAGAATTAAACAAATCACTCTTAAGTTAATTTAAACTGGTACATTTTGTTTTTATCTTAAACAATTAAAATAGGGATATTTGTTTCTCTAGTTTCAAATCCCCTAAACCAAATCCCAAAGCAGGAGAAACAGACAGCTACCCCTTTGCGTATTTCCTCACTTGCAACCTCTAAGATTAATTTTATCAAGACAATATTCTTTGCATGCAGTAAGTGGATTTAAGCTCTTAGGAAGCAATTCTGTAATCTGTACACATCTATATCACTCTGTCATAACTTGTAAACTGATCTCAGATTTGAACTGATTTTTCTATGTTTCTCTGTAAGGAGAGATCAAAGTAAGTGTTTAACAACGCTGCCAATGTTAGAGTATCTCCTCCTTATAAACTGTCCAGTATCAATTTGAAGTGGCCCAGTGGTTTCTTTAATCCTGTGATTAAGTATTTCCAGGATAACATTTCAAAAGGTAGCAAAGGTCATGTCATTAATATACGGGTGCATGGGCTGTGCACTCACTGTTCTCACTCCAGCCCAACATGAAAAGCAGGCAGCCTCATGAACAAGCAGGTGCATGCAAATTATTTTGTTCCACAGAAGGAATTGATTGCTCTTCTCCTGGACATTGATTTTACTGCTGTATAAGTCTTAGACATCCATTTTGTAATATTCTGAGAGCATCTGAGAGCTACAATAGGCAACATACCTTTCTAAGAACTTTTGCTTACTACAAAACTATTCTTTTTGTTGTGTGTATAAATCAAGGAATTCTTTTAAAAGAAATATTAGATTCAAAGTTAAAACTGAAATTGATTCAAAGTTAAAATTTAAACAAGGTAAAATATTTTGTACTTGTCATACAGAATTGTCTTACAGAAATGACAGAGGCTTCACACTTACTCTGCTGACATGTAATCAGGTAGACATATTGCATGAGGAGGCAGGGCAGAAAAAAGAAAACATTAGTACCTTGGGAAAATACCTTGTTCTTAAATCCCTCTTGATTACAAACATGATAGGGAGAAGAGATTCAGACTGATGCCTGTGTTTTTCATAGGACAGGTTACTATTTTGACTTACTAAAACAGTCTTGGTTGTCCTGTAAAGAAACTCACAGTGATTGTAAACAAAGCCAGGATCTACCAGATCTAATCATTCCAGATAAGAATTGATGCACCTTAGGAAGTAAAATTTGGAATATCTCACTTTTTAATGCTTTTTTTTTAGCAAAACAACATGAATTTTCTCTGAGTTTAAAAGCCAAACCAAACAAGATATGAAGAAGTTAACAAATAAATGGCATGAACAGGAAAAGACACACTGAGTAAACAGGAGGAACAAGTTGCTTTAGACACTGCATTTTCACTGATTTACATGCTTGTGATAGAGGCTTATTTTCTTCACTCACTACCTTTAAAATGGAGAAAAATGGATCAAATTTTTCTCTTCTCTGTTTAGAAGTTTCTTTTGAACTAAAGTGAACATGTATGAGTTTTCAATAAAAAAAATCTGCTGCAAAGTCTCCAAATCTCTAAGTCCTCTCCCTGAACATAGCTATGATTCAATTTCAAAAATTGCTTGTGTTTAATTCCAGTTGCTATATAGAATACTTTTGTGATTGTTCTTAAAAAGGACATGTTCTTTTTTATCTTCATCGGCCTTTTTGTGCCTACTGGGGCCTCAGTGTCTCAGAGGTTTCAGAGATTGTCTGCCATTGAGAAGCAAATACTGGAACATTTCTGTAACAATAATTTTTCCTAAGGCAGGATGATGTTGTCAAGCACATCCTGCCAAATTTCTTGCTACTCACCAGCCTTATGTGACTATTATGACTAATTTAATGTGTAAGTTCTGTATTTCTGCTTTCTGTATTTTGATATATATAACTTCTAATATATGCCACATTTGCTTTTCACATATTGTAAAGGTGAGTTCTATATTTTGTTTCTGTGTCATATACCATGTTCCTCTCTAAATCATGTGTCAAAATACAGGAAATATTTAACTATATTACAGTTTAGTAGAGTGGGCAGTATTTAAGACCGTCTTACAGCCCTCTGTTGTGGGATCTCAGCACCTCAGGACTGAGGTGCCGAGTCACCGAGACCACCCTTGGGGGGCTCGGGAGTCCTGGAATGTTGCCAGAAGTGTCTGGTGGCTGGACTTTGATCCTACACAGGAGACGACACTTGTATGAGGATAGGAGAGTTTCACCGGGGTGAATGGTGAAGGGATAAGTTAATTAGAGAGTGAAACACAGGGTTTAGGATTTCTGTACAGGGGGGTTTAGAGAAGTAAGATGGAGGAATTGGGGCGTGTCCTGTCCTTCTTCTTCTTCTTCTTCTTCTCCTCCATCTTCTGTGGTGATGGTGGCACTTTAGGATTGGTTATTACTAAAAGTGCACTGGTTAATAAGGGTAAAAGGTATTGGGGAAAAATGATAAATATTATATACGTAACTTTGAGTATAAAGATAGGTGACCGCCCCGGCGAGAGGGGAGTGTGCTCATGGCTGGCTGCTGAGCAGACCTCTGTCGGGCCGAGAGAAAATCTTTTAGATAAACAATTAATAAACACCGAGACCGAGAAAAGATTTGAAGCCTCTTCTCGTCCTTGAAGCGCAGGCTGCCCCAAGGCCACCCTGGGCCTTTCCAGGCTATCCAAACAGCCGGGAATCGGACACTCTGTGACTTCACTGAAACAACTTCTACTAGCATCTACAGTAAGATTCCTATGATTCACAGCTTGCATCATATTTCTGCAATGTCCTCCAGGTTCTGTACAGGCAACAGTGAGAACAGTATAAGAAAATCAGCTTTTAAGGATTCGGATTCACTTCAGTCGAAAAATCACACACTTGGGATTGATATTTGAATATTCGAGAGTAGGAAAAGACAAAAATTCTTTATACCTGCCCACATCTTACATAACACTCATTTCAGGAGAATTCTGAACCTGTGTGCAGGGTCCTGGAAATAAATTGTAAATCATAGAATGACCTGAGCTGGAATTTGGAAATTTGCCAGTTGACCAGGACATTTCCAGAAGCCCAAGATCATCCAAACATGAAAAAGAAAGGCCTCATGATAACATCAGCCAGATCTTTGGGACAATATTATTTCTGCCTATTGCTATTTTGCTATTAAAACATCTAAAAAACACTTTTTACTGTCCCCCACAGTTCTGGTCTTCTTCAGCTGCAACAGACTTTCAGACACACAAATTTTCTCCCTACAGTGGTGACCAGTATCTCTGTATGCCCTTCATATCACATGAGCTTTCCTCCATTGGCCATACACTTTCTTGTTTTTACCTTAGTTCCAGAAGAAGTTGCCTGCTTAGTCAAGCCAGCCTTTTGCCTCCCCTACTTGACTTCTAACATTTTGGAATTGCCCATTCCTGTGCTCTTGGGAAGCGGTGCTTAAAAAGTGACACGCATTGATGTACCCCAGTATCCTCTAAAGCATTTTCTCAGGGACTTCTCTAATTAGTTTCCTGAGCAGTCTGCTCTCCTCTTGTCCAGGGCTGACATTTTGCCGGCACTTTTCCTCCTGTTGTCAGAGATTTCAGACTTGATTCCTTTATGGTTACCGTGGCTAAGATAGCCACCAGTCACTACTTCACTCATTAGAATCTCTCTTTTAAAAATAAACAAACCAAGAAGGGCACCTGTCATAGTTGCCTCCTTTAGTAACTGTACCATGAAGTACAGACTCATACAATGCTTAGGATTAGAAGAGATATTTAAGATCATGTCATTCCAATCCCCCTGCCCATGGGCAGGGACACCTTCCCCTTCACCAGGTGGCTCAAAAATCCATCCAGCCTGGCCTTGAACTCTTCTATGATATGAACTTTCTATGATACATCCACAGCTTCTTTGGGCAGCCTGTGGCAGTGCCTCACCATCCTCAAAGTAAAGACTTTCTTCCTAATGTCTAATCTAAACCAATTATCTTTCAGTTTAAACCCATACAAAACCCATACAAAAAGTCCCTCTACCAGTGCTCTAGTTGGCCCTCACTAGAAGGCTGCTATAAGGACTCTCTGGAGTCTTCTCTTCTCTAGGATGAACAATGCCAATTATCTAAGCATTTTCTCAGAGGAAAGATGCTCTATCCTATAACCATCCTCATGACCCTTCTCTGGACTCATTTTAACAGGTCTGTGTCCTTCCAGTTAAGTTAAAACACAAGTATTTTAGGGGTGTTTTGGACCTTCTTGTACCACCTGTGTGTTATTCCCATACTAACAATATGGCAATAATTCCTATACTAATAATGTGGTTAATATCTGGCAAGATAGATTGTCCCATATGATCAAGGGTGGCTGAAATAGGTATCTCTTAGTACATTAGAAAATAATTCATCAGTGCTGTCAGCCTGTCTCAGTGGTCCATAGCAGACTGCCATGAGGAATTCTGCACTACTTGCTTGTCCCTTAATACTTATCCAGAGGCTCTCAACTGGACCATTGCCAAATGTGATCTCCACACATTCTAGCCCCTCCATTATACACAATGTCACCCTGCCACCATGACCTCCACTGCCTATTCTGCCCTGCCTATCCCTCATGAACAGCCTATAACCACCCCACAACAGACTTCTGTCAGAGGACTCATTCCACCAGGGATAGCACTGAGGTATCTCAGGGACTCATGCTGCATGTGTTGGTCAAGTGCATCTCATTGCAGCCAATGCTCCATGGAGAAGACTGAAGGATCTCACTAACACATTGTCCCTCAAACTTACATGTCCCTCCCCATTACTTATGAGTGGCAAGTCTGCTCTTTTTCCTTTCTCCATTCCAGAGTAGTTTAAAGTTCTGTTGATAAGCCCTTCTAACTCCTGTGAAAAACCCCTTTTTCCCCTCTGAGAAAGGTGCATCTCATCAGGTGTCAGCCAACCTGGCATTGTATAGATCATCCTATGATCAAAAAAACCCCAAATTCTGTCAGTGACACCAGCCTTGGAGTAGCATGTTAATCTATTGACTCTGCTCATTCCTTTCAATATTCTTTGCTGTTGTTGAAAGGCACAAAGAAAACACTACCTATGATCCTGATCCTTCAGCCAATCATCCCAAAGCCCTAAAATCCCTTTTCATTTCCCAAAAAGCCAAGGAAACACTTGAAGTGCAGTAAGTTAATAAACAGCAGGGGTATGGTGAAGGTGATAGTGGATTCTCATTTCAGGCAAGAAAAGCTACAGCTCTATCTGGAGTAGTAACACAGAGTAATGGATTAATATTAACTAGAGTGGAGTTGTTAGAGATAATTTCACATGACTTCAAGTCTGCTTCTGAAAAGTCATTCAATACTGCCCTCATTTCCACATACATCAATGCAATGAGCTTGTTCTAGGAAATTTCTGCAAATTTAGCACTTGAAGAAAAAGTTGATCAATTTGATTTGCTGAAACTGAGTACAAACCACCACTTCCATTTCTTTTTACCTGCTCTTCCTCTCCTTTAACCCACAAAACTGTCAATTCAGAGATTAATCCCAGCTCCAGACAGCTCTAGAAATGTCAAGCTCAATGGCATCTCAGCTATTCAGGGGCTCAGCTCATGTTTCAGCCTTGTAATAGGCTGAGTTTTGATAGAGTTAATACATGCTAGACATACTTTTCATAAGAAATTAGTGTGCCATTCTCACCTTCATTCTTTCCTCCCCCTCTCTCCCCCCAAATTGCAGCAGTCTGGATTGGAAAGAAGACCAAATAAAGAACAAATGTGAAACATTAGCATGAAATGGGGTTATATACCTCATTTATGTCCATGAGGAATTAATGTACATGCTGAGAGATGATTATTTAAACATTGACATTAGCAGTTATTGCAGTGTAGGGGTTTTCTTCTTCCAGTAGATGCCTCACTCTTCTGGTGCAAGAAGCATAGCTGACTTTGGGGGGAAGTGTAATGTTTCTGCCCCCTATCCAAACAAAAGCACTTTGGAACATTTTAAATAGGAATGAAAATAATTTGAAGTAATAGAGAGTTGATAGTATATCAGAAAAGAGAGCTGATATACTATAGGCCATAGTACTTTGACAAAGTCCATAGTACCCAAACAGCTATAGCTGCACTATATCCTCCAAATTCAAGCATTTTCTTATGTTAGGCAACCTGTACAGAAACTGAGAAAAGTACTGAGACAGCTACAGCTGGTCCGTAGCTGGACAAGGTAAATCTAGCCATAACACAAATCCAATTCAGCTAGACTGGTTCATTCCAGAAAACAGATAAACAAGTCCCCGGATAGGTTGGATTTAAACCTATACAGGGACCCTCAGCCAACCCTGCTCAAGCCCAGATGCAGAAGCACCACTGGCCAGAGATCTGGGTGGAGAGACACCCCAATCAATTAGCTGTTTAAACCCTGGAGTTTCAAACCCCCTATATAAGGAATCTTCCATAACAAACCATTGCTGTTGTGGCATGGATCTCTAAGAGTTTGTGTTGTCCTTGTCTCCAACCAATGACTTCCTGTAACAAGAATGTTCTACACCTTCACCACCAGTCTTGGCCAAAAGTGTATCTGTTTCTTCTGTGGAAGTATGGTTTACTTTTTTACGGGAAATGATGAGGGATTTTTTGTTGTCTTGAGGAAAAGTTTATATTCTTCTTCTTGTTTACTCTCTCAGAAAGTCTTGTTTACTCTCTCAGAAAGTTTTATAGAGGAAGTAAATGCACATAAACAAAAACCATTACAAAACTGTGTGTCCTGCAGAGACCTGAGCTCTCACTTATTCTCAACTTATTCTCAACTCATCTCCTGAAAAAAAACCCAACAAAAATTATTAGTTAGATGTGTTGATAAGAACTGTTTAAAGCCAGCACCTTAGCATGAGTGAGGATGTAATTGCAATCAAATGACATAGTTTTATAATTTCCTAGCAGTGGATGATTATTCCACATACACTGTACAGCAACTGAATATGGCCACTGATGTTCCAGAAGATGCTGCTGATACACATAAGGTTCTTGGCACTGTCTCATGAGCATTATACAATGCAAATCAGAAACAAGAGGCTACATTGAAAAAAAAAATCCAGTGAACATTAATTAACATACACATCCTTCTTTTTAGCTACCATTAGCATTGTAGCAGTAAATAAGGTGCTAAAAATAATTGCCTAACACAAAAATCTACATTGACTTACTATGAAATAATTTTGACCTTTAACAAGTGGGTGTACCATGATGTGTTTTTAAGTAAGTGAATCCCATGAATCAAAATAGGAGAAAATATATCCTGTCAGAAAATCCTAGTTTATGCTATAATTAACCTCCATGCTACTCTCTCTATTGACTGTTCAGAAACTAGGAAACTGCTGAGTTTCTACCTGGATCCTAGAAAAACCTTGTGAATTTCTTTATGAAATAGAACTACAGGAGAGAATGTGGATCAATATGTCATCATCAAGACAGACATATAGGGAATCAAATAGTATTTCTTTAATTAACCAGAAGAAAGTAATAGTAGATTATAAAGCAGAAGTCAGAGAAGAGGAAAGATAGGCTTCTGAAAATTAAATTTAGAATGGCTTCTTTAATTTAGCTTAAAGTGTTGGTAACACTGCAAGGGGAATAATATAGCTATGATTCTATATAGCAATATGTTATTTTTAGGTCATTCTAGCTGTGAATAAAGCAAGAACCTCTGGGGAAATTTTTGTTTTGTAGTGCTGGCCTCCTGCTAAAATATTTTTGTTCAGCTGTGGCGGCACGGGCTTTCTGCTTCCTCTGTAATAGTTCATCTTACTTTCTCAGAAAATGGTTTGTTTAAATATGGATATGGGAATAGGTATGGTGCTACATCATCCCAGGGAAAGAGAAAGTAGCTGGAGCCTTAGCCAAATAGTGTCCTATAATATTCTCTAAATATTCTAAGTCATAAAAAGATAACAATCAGTCTTATTTCTGATGTTAGAACACATTATTTGTAATGAAAACACATTTCTATCTATAATGCATCATGTCCAACTATATTCTCCTTGAATATTTTTCAGAAGTAGTAGTTGATGATCTAATCTATTCCTAGCTGTAAATAGTTAAATGCACTTCAATTTTTTGAAGAACTCAGTACTTTCCTATTATTATTTTTATTGTTAATATTACTATTGTGATTACTATTATTATGATTATTAAAACGAGGGGGTAACTGTACGGTTAATTTAGCAGTTTCATAGTTTTAATTTCAAGGGATGGCTGAATCAGTTTGGACAGGATGGAATACAAGGCTAGAAAATGAAGATGCTAGATTTGCCAGGCATGGAACTCAATAGGCAAATAACAAATCTCAGAAAAATAGCAAAACAGCAAGTTAGATGCCCTGGGACAAAGTTACTATTGTGAGATTTAAAAGATTCAAGAACTATGGATCCTACCAGTAGTGCTAGAAGCTGCATTACCTTTAGAAAGCCATTTGACCTCTCATTTCTGTAATTTTCTGTCTTTTCTGCATAAGATTTTGTTCCTCTTTTTCTGTTTAAAGTAATAGATTTCTAACAGTCTATGAAATACTAAATACTAAATAGCAAATACTAAATACTAAAACCTTTGAATTTTCTAAATATCTATCAGTTAGATCTCTAACATATCATGAACTGCAATCAAAAGAAAAAGAAAGCTTAAAGATTACTTAATAGGCTAAAAAAGAGTAAAGATGTCAAATAATGTTTGTACTCTCTGTACAAAGAAAATCCTCTTCCTTTTCTCTGTTGTAATGGCAAAAACTTCCTCTGCCCCAAACAGCTTGGATGGGTAATGTAAAACAAAAAAACCTCAGCAATATATGATTGCACTATTGGCTAGGCATATGGGCATAATTAGGGAGGATAGTTACATACATTTTTTGACCAAAAAGGAAGTTTTTGATGTCAATTTAGGAAGCCTGCAGATAGATATTTACAAAGTGTTTTAACAAAGCATATCTTTTTTGAGACAGTGAAATCTACTATTGCCATATTTTGTTCACCTCCTAGCTAGTTTCAGATTTTATGCCACACCTACACATAGGAATACAATTCATTCTCTGAATGTATATTTTGCTTGCTACACTCATCTGCACTCATAGTTGAAGGCTGTTAAGAAAAGCCTTCAACCCTGGCATGACTGAGACAACTATATTGCTTTTTTTTTAGATTTTAGCTTTTCTTTTGGTACAGTTTATTCACACAACACACACACACACAACAGATACACACACACACAGATACACAATGAGATGCAGAGCACCAGAAACTTCTCCATGGAAAATCTTGTCCACCTGATTTTCTATGTCCAACAGAAGAAATAACAGTTATTCTAGAAGATTCTCAACATGCCAACATCATCCCATCCAGCATCTAAACCATATAAAACTAGCTTTCATACATCCAATGCACTTTAAAAAAATTAGTTTTAGAATGCTTTCTTATTTTAGGCAATTTATTTTGTAATAGATTGAGGGAAAAGGGAAAGAAAGAGATAAGAATATGTGTGATCTTCCTAGAACATTTTTCTTCTCTTCTGGAAGCAGTTCTGCAAGTCCAAACCCCAGGGTATGATCCAGTTTTCCCCTATCCCCCATGATTAGGCAGGCTCACCACCCTGGCCACATCTCCCAGGAGTGTCAGTGACACCTTTTCCTCAGCCTCCACCAGGGGTCACACAGCTCTGCACTGCACTACAGTATTACACATTTATGTGCATGGGGTGGAGAAAAACAAAACAGCACCAACTTCATAACCTTGAGAATAAATTCATGACATGCCTACCAGCTGACGAAGAATTCTACATTTCACCTCTGTTCTGTTAGCACTCCTACCCACTTCCCATTCTGTTTATCAAAACTTTATTTTCATTCTCTGTTTCATGTCCTTAACTTCTCTCCCCTTCTTCCCTTTTGAGTGACCTGTTCCTAACGCCATGTGGTTAAGCCTGATGCTTGGAAGAATGTACCAGTACGAGTCTCTCTGACAGTTTCCAAAAAGGAAGAAAGATGCTTGATCATTCAGTGGGGAGATTTGTAACGCTCTTGAGGGCAAGCTTTCTCATTTTGGCCACAAGCTCTGGCTTGGTTGCCATCATGGCCTGTGCCTCTCCAAGAGAAAAACTATTTGAACAATTAATTTGCTCTTCAATATCAACCTTCCCAGGGTAGTTTCAATGACAAGGTTGAATTTAGCTCACAATAAAAGAGATAAAGAGGGTCTGATGTGCACTTGATTTTCACAAGCGTGCCCTCAGTGTAACAGAGACACAATTGCCCAAGAAATTTTAGCAACAGAAGACACATCTCTAAATTATTATAGTCATATTCCCATGACAAAAGTCTCTTAGACAAGTAGGAAATAAAACTGAATTAAATTTTTACATAACTGGAAGTCCCATGTAGCAAATTATGTAATTTAATTACTAAACTGCTACCTAACCTCTCAAATGAACAAAAATCCTACATGAGAAGAACTACTAGGTATTTATATACTCCAAAGCAAATAACTTTGTGATTGTGTCATTAAATTTGAGAATACGTTGCCCTTTAAATTGCTGTTAACAGATTTTTTGTTAAGTTGCACTATAAATTTCCAAAGCATCAATAATCACATTACTATGCCAGTGTCAATTTTAATCTCATCCTCATGTTCTCTTCTGTCTTGCATCAACAGGAAGCCCATGGAACACACATCAGCAACAGAGAGAACAATGACATCACTGTTGCTCCTGCACTGCTGTCTCCTGGGCTGATAATTGCATATTATAATATCTGAGAAATAAAATCCATCACTGGCATAAGTAGCTATGGAAAATTTCTTTTTATTTGAGGCAGCATGCCTAACCACCTCTTTAAACAAGCTATGAGCACTCACAGAGGTAGAAACAGAATATAGCTTTTTTATCAGCTTTTGTTGGGAACTTGGCACATTGTAAATCAGGTAACCTTCTTCCCTCAGTTTTAACTGAGAAAGGAAAACCAGGATTTGTACAAGCACTGTAGTGGTACCAGTGTTAGCATAGGGTTTCTTTGCAAATACTAAAACCTTTGAATTTTCTAAATATGTCTAAATATTTTTCAAAAATTTGTGAGGTATTTCAGCATGAAATGTGATGAAAAGTCAATTATTTTCTTAGGTTGTATTTTTGTTTTCTTAGTCTGCAGACACAAATAAGACACCTGCAAGAGAGTGTTTGTGATTCAGTTTATGAAGCTCACAGAGAGGCAACGTATTTCAAGTACAGGGGTCAGATACCTGTTCCATTAAGTTGTTTTATACAACATCAAATGTGTCTCACTGTTCTGCATTAATTTATGAAAGAAGAACACCATTCCATGTTTGTGAGTATTGTAGCAGATAGGGCCTGGCGTTCGGAAGATCTCGTGATGTTACGGGAAGACAGGGCCCCTGCCCCCTTAGATAAGAAAATTAACATAGGAATGTAGCCCCCTGAACCAGATTCCGGTAATTTTCCACTTGCCCAGGTAACTTTCCATCCCTACTAACCATAGATGGTAAAGACAGACCCCTAACTGACGTAGAAGCCCCCTAGACTATAAAACCCCACGGGAAGAGAGAATAAAGGCCTTTGATCCTCCACCACATTGGTGTCTGCGTGTTTCTTAGGCCCGAGCGACCCCGGGGAAGGGGGTCGCCGTGCTGTTTCCTGAAACCAGGCCGCCTGCCTTGTATCAGAAGGCAACAGAGTATGACAGAGTACTGTATTTCCAGCAGAACTGTACTTCCAATGAAGATTTTTCACTAAGTGAAAATCACTACTGTTGATTGCACTATCAGCAAGCACTAATTTCAGCTAAACTCCATTTGCTGAAGTAGAGGCCAAATGTAACAGTAACCCTTCCACCTGGATCAAGAGCAGGAACCTACTATAACAAACATCAGAGGTAAACACAGGATCTCTATTTCCTGGTAATTAAATTCAGACAGCTGGCTTTTAGAAACATGGAATGTGGTTTTCACTGTGTCCTAGCAGAGGTTAAAAATGTGTAAAAAGGCTGTCTTAAGTGCCTCATTTGCTATATCCTGTGACTGCAAAAAAGAGAAAAGTATACAACTACTAGTATATATAATATTAGGCTCCCATGCTGCAGTTCTACCCCAATATACAATACAGCAGTATTCCTCTATCCTCTGAGATGTTTGAAAATTAAAATTGAAATAAATGGAACACTTTTTAATATTGCTCGTTGATATACTCTCAAGTGAAAAAGGTTAATTAATAATGAGTTAATTTGTACTACAGTCATGGTAATTTGTTGCTGCCTGAATAACTGCTAGTAAAGCCCAGGGTAAGGTAGCAAAAAGGGCCTTTGCATGGTATCCACAGATGTTTAATTCAGCTGTGAGGTGAGATGCTCTGAGTCCCCAGGCATACTTATGGGGAGATTCAAGTTTTCTCCTTCACAAGTGGCAGGAGCTGACCCTGGTCTCGGGACAGTACAAAGATAAGGACCAATTGGGGATTAAGAAAGGAGTGGCTAGGGGACATAGGAATCCCTTCCCTTCCCTTCCCTTCCCTTCCCTTCCCTTCCCTTCCCTCCCTCCCTCCCTCCCCTTCCCTTCCTCCCTCCCCTTCCCTTCCTTCCTCCCCCTCCCTTCCTTCCTCCCTTCCCTTCCTTCCTTCCCTTCCCTTCCCTTCCCTTCCCGGAACCTTCCCTTCCCGGAACCTTCCCTTCCCGGAACCTTCCCTTCCCTTCCCGGAACCTTCCCTTCCCTTTTCTTCTTTTCCTTCCTATTTCCTTCTTTTCCTTCTTTTCTTTAACTGAGGGATCATGAGAAAAGTGTCTGTGTCAAAACCACGTGCTATAGGTAGCCATATTCTGCGTTAAACAACTTTCCAAGTGACTTCCTACCTGGATAAAATCACAATAGCATCACTTGAGCAGATAGAAACTTCAGACATACCATTCTTTGATCAGAAGACAGATACTACCAAAGTGTTTTACTGAACCTCTACTTCACTATCAACTTCTGAATGTAAGAAAAGTAGCATAGTAGCAGTATTCATCCACATGCATTTTTCCCGCCCACTACTTGCTCCCATAAGATCCAAAAGGCCTGCCTAAGCACAAATATTTGTTCTACTGATCAACTTGCACCATTCTAATTTAGTAGGACCGTAGTCTCAGTCTCTGCTTAATACAATTAGGTAAGAATGAAGAATGGAAATCCACTGTTTTCCTACTCCAAATTCTTAGGAGACAATCTAAGGATGGAATGCAAGTTCTAATTCAATTCAGCATTTTTGCAAGTCTTTTGTTATTACCACAGACATCTGATTTTTTTTTTCTCACAACAAACAAGCAAACAAATAAAAGATAAGTACAGGAAAAATCCCAACCCTTCAGAGATACCTATGTAGATATCCCAAAGACAAAAGGACAAGAGTAAGATTATTTAAAAACACAGAAAAAGCCATAAGAGAAATACAGACAATTTCCCAAGGACAGTTGAGGTATCACATTCAAATTAATGACAACTGGATTACCTGCATTGAGGCACCAGTGATCACTTGTATGGAGATTCAAAGGACAGCAGCACACAAATAGAAGACAGAGATACAACAATAAACATTTTCTGTTCTGAAACAACTAGAAACCATTTTCAGTGGTATGCAAAATATGGCATCACTTTAGGTAAGATGCTGTTATGAATAAATTTGTCTTCAATGACAAATTAACTGACATTAATTATTGTTTTATTAATTAAGCACTTAATTAATAAACTTAATTAATTAAGAGGTAGAGATGAAAATCCTTTACACATGGGAAAGGTATCAAATAAACATCAGCGACTCAAAAGTGACCCAAACCTCATCTGCAGTCTGCAGAGACCATTTACTGCACGAGAGTTGAAGTTTTGCTAAGGATGCAAGCTTGCATAACTGGATTTATTGCACTTTTCCATTCACCTCGTTCACCTGGAAAAAATTAATCCTTCAATATAAAGGTATTTGTTTTGTGTATTTTTGCTTTATATGAAGGTATGTAAAGTACTTTAACGACAACTGTGTTACATACCTTTATAATACATATCTCTTCCACTGTGACTCTTTTGTTACATTGAAATTTATCTTGGTGCTAGAAAAAAACCTAGGAAATAGCGATGAGTAAAACTGCAGCCTGAAGGAGATCATGGGCTGATTTCAATTATCAAAGGAGCTGTTCAAAGGCTTTCATCCTTTTTGCTGCCAGCATGCTGCTCCATTTGCAAAGTAAAATCTCCATGCAGCTCTCGAGTGTATGACGCAGTCTGTACTTTCACATATGCAAGAGAATAAAGAGAAAGTTTGTATCTTTTTTTTCCTAAAAACAAAACAAAACAAAATCCAAAAAAACATGGTAAAAGGAAATTAAGTATCTGTGGCAAAAATAGAGTAAATTGTGCTCAAAGCTAAGAGCTCAGAGCATGGAATCAATTTACCTGTCTAAAATACTTCATCAAGATATATGATACTGACCTTTATAATTTAATATTTACTATTGTTGCTTGCCAGGAACAATATCATTTTGTTATGGAAGTATAAGTAAGAAGACTGTATGACTCAAAAGGGTTTTGCACAAATTGGAAGAACATTTTCTCACAGATCTATAAATGGCAGGTAGTGATGGTTCAGTAGCATGGCTCAGGCATGGATAATGAAAAATTTCAAGTTAAGTTTGCCACAATGCAAAAGCTTAGGATATTATGTATATTCCTGTATACAAGAAAGCCAGAATATTTTACCATGAAATTACAACCACAGACCAATTTTATCTTTTTATGTAATTTTTATGTCCAAGGTCTAAAATTAATTGTTTTAGCACGTACCTAATCTTAAAATTCAAGTCCTTGCTGAATTTGTACCTAACGCAGATGAAAAGACTGGCAAAAGTAGATATCCAGTCATGCAAGATGAGAAATAGCTTTTCAATTCAGTGAAGTCAGTCTTACAGGAAATCTAGTACTTTACAGAATATGAGGCTTGTGTTTTTTATTTTTCAGTGCTTCACACTAGGAGGTAACAGCATAAGCCACAGAATAAAGTTAAAGAGTTATTTTGTTTTTCTACATTAGAAATTTTCAAATTCAAAGAACAGGACACTGTAAGCCAAGTCTCAGATTTCATAAAGAGACAAAAATTAAGCATCACATTTTATTGTATTCATTTTTATTGCCTTTGTGAAGTGATATGAAAACAGCTCTCGGACTAATGAAAGCAGTATGAGCAGATTGAGGAAAATTCAGTAGAATGATATAGAGAGCCATTAAACATGAAGTCTAAGGTAGACTGTCTTATGTTAACCATAAATAAAACTAGTAGATTTGATAGGTTCTATTCAAGTTAACAACTTTGATACAAAGGTAGTCATAAAAAGCTGAAATTTTAATTAATTAAAATTAAGAAAATAATAAATTAAGAAAAATTTAAAATTTTTCTAATTTTGAAGAAAAAGCTTTTAAAATTCAGAAAGAAAACTTTAAAGCCTCTTAGTAGGCCTCAAAGCTAGTCTCTTTCGCAGTCTCTTTTCAAAGAGTTAATAATATATCTTTTCAACGCTTTTCTCTTTTTCTTTTTTTCCCCCCAAATTCTTTGATTCCCTTTACTACTACCTGTAAGCAAAATATTCCACACTTAGAAAAAGGACTGAATTCATAGGCCCCTAGCTCTGTCATAAAAGAAAACCTTCTAATTCATGGAACATTCCCATGCTAAGCTAATGACTATTTTGAGCTCCTCCAAATTCTTGTCCATGCTTTCCTTTGCAAAGATTACTTTGAGAATATATTAATCTACACCAACTAAAGAATTTACGTAAGAGCAGCTAGCATGGGAAACGCTTCTAGAACAGAATGTAGCCCCTCGTTAGAGACTGCAAAGCTGCACCCTTCATTAATGCCATATAGAGCTTAAGGTGGGGGCAAGCCTTTGGGTTGCTCTTGCCTCAGCAACAGGTATTTATTGATTTGTTATTTCACAAAGCACCATGTGCTTTGTTCAGGGCAAGTCCTGGAATCCTTAGATCAGGCCTTTGCACCTACAATGTTCATTTTCATGAGCCAGATCAATAATGTAAGGGAAGTCTTTAAGGGAAGCCCTAGAATCCTTAGACTAGGCCTTTGCAGCTACAGTGTTCATTTTCATGAGCCAGTCTATAATGTAAGGCACAAACTTTGATGACAGCTTGATGTGACAAAGAACTCTACCAAAAAATGGTGGTGTGACTCTACAAATCAGTTGAAACCAGTAAGTCACCATTTCTGTTCAAAGAGCTTAATATTTCTTGTCATCAAATACTGAAAGCATCTTTGGGAGACATTAATCACTAATTGCTTGCTATGTCCTATAGTCCCACAGAAGCAGATTTCCACCTTCTGAAGAAAAAGAACCAATTAAGACCAAGCCAGAACTCTACTGATGCACTTTAACTTTAAAAATATTAATAAACTTTCAAAGAATTAATTTGTGTTGCATTTTCCATTTTATATGAATGAGGCAAATGCTCCTTCTTCATAACAGATCCACCCTTTTTAGAAATACTGAAACATCCATCACAAATCCAATTACCCAGATTTGTTGTCATAACAAAGTTGGCAGATCTACTCAGAAAAAAAAGCTATTCTTTTAGTCTGAGGGTGTCAGATATAATTAAAAAAAAAAAAATTTGTATTTTTAAGGAGCATTAGGACAGTCCTGTTTGATAAATGAATACTTCATCACAATGCCCCTGAAAAACAGTACAGATTTGGGCCCTAATTCTTCCATTTTACCTATGCAGGTAAGCCTCTCAAAGGTCTCCTGCACAAACCTGCTCAGCAAGGGATATTGAATAGGGCTCCCATGCAGCAACTATGTGTAGTTGAGATACAGCTCATTGTAACACATGCCCAAGCTTCAGCTCGCTATGTTATGTTACGAATTTCACTGAAAACACGGTTTCATTAAAGCACACTGAAGCTCTCGACAAGCTTACAACCACAATCGGCACCCTCGCCTTGGATCCTTTGTTATCAGGATCTGCCTTGTGCCATGCCCAGCACCCATCCCTCGGAGGATACCATGCCGTGGCTCCCCGCTGTCCCGAGCTGGTGTTGCCACCCGCCCCTACACCCCGCAGAGAAGCCCGGAGAGCTTCCCCTCAATTCGCTGACCACCGCTTGCAACCCCGCAGCCACAGCCTTTCCTCTCCCGGCACTAAGGGCCTTCATCCGCCGGGACTGAGCGCACACCAGCCCGTTCCTGCCCGAGGGCAGTCAGAAGGGCACGGGGCGCTTTTTTTCCCTCCCTGCGGGCTCTCAAGGACCCCTCCAAGTGGACACCGAACCCGTTTCGTGCGGACTCCAGACCCTCCCCTGTGACCCCAGCCCCATTACTGAGAACACCGAATACCCTGAGGACTTCAGGCCTTCCCGTGCAAACCCCAGCCTCTCTCCTGTGACCACAGACCCACTGGGCCCCGCGCCCAGCCCGACCCGGCGCGGATCAGGGCACAGCGGGCCCGGACAGCGCCTCCCAGCGGCCTAGCCCGGCGCAGCCCTTACCGGGCAGACGTGAGCGCCGCCGCATCCCCCGCGCCGGGGCGGGGCGGTCCCGGGGCGGGGCAGGAAGGGGGGGTCGCGGCGGCAGACCCCGGTGTCGGTGGCGCTGCTGGCAGCGGTTGGGAGTCAGCGGTGTGGCGCCTTCCTCCCGTGAGTTCCACCTGCGCCGCGTTCGCTCGGGCACGAGGGCTGCGGGGAGGGGAGAAGCAAAGAGTACTTTGAGTTGCGGTGATTTTCCCGAGCTCCGCGGCGGTGCCAGTGCCGCGCCTTGGCCAGACACTCGCCCGGCCGCGCTCGGCGCTGCCTCTGCGTGGGCACACATGCGGCGGCGGCGCCGCTCCCCTGCGCGCTGCAAGAGCCGCGGCGCCTCCCGCGGATGCCTCGGGGAGGGTTCCAGGACGCCCGGAGGCCGCTTCGCGTCGCCGGGGGCCGCGGCCTTGCGGATGCCAAGAGCTGCTGTTTCCTTGTTGGCTGCAGACTGCAGCGGCTGCCCCTCTGGGAGGCGGAGGTTGCCCCATCCGGTCCTCCCTGTCCCCTGCTGAGCACTGCCGCCGCCGCCTGAGAGGGTTGATGCGGCGGAGCCTCCGCTCTCCCCGCCGGGACTTCATGTCCTGTGCAAAGCCGAGGGACGAGCTTCCCCGGGACGGCCGAGGCACGGCGCGCTCCCCGCCGCCAAAGTTTCCCGCGAGGCCCGGCGCAGCCAGCACGAGCCTCCTGCGGGCAGCGAACGGGGCCGTCCCGGGGCCGGTGCCTCCCGCCCGTCTTCGGGTCTGGCTTAAAGGGCCCGGCGGCATGCCGGTGATAGGAACATGGCTGAATGCGGAGAGGCAGAGCCCCTCCGGACTTTGGCGCTGGCCGCTGGCACTGTCATTTCTTCACCTCTGGCTGTTCAACCGTGGCAGTCATGGAAGCATTCAAGTGCTGACATTTTGTTAGTTTCGACTTCCAGCTGTTTAGAGTAGCGTATGGTTCCCAGTAGTCCATGGGAGTGGCCTTTTTGTTTGTATTTTTGTTCGGTGTTTTTTTTTTTTTTTTTTTTTTGGTAAGCCTTCACTCCTCATTCTGTTCCTTTAAAACTCATGTATTAATTTCAGGCATTACTATCAAAATATCAATCAATCGCTTTCTGTATCAATCTCTTATGCTTCGTACATATTTTTAAATGTGCCATGTAACTGAGAACTGCTGTGTGAAGGGGGGGTCCCAGAGCTCTTCAGCTATGGTAAAGCCATGAGCAGTTCTGCGGTTGACTTATGGATTGCAAACACAGAGGTGCTGTCATTGCCAGGTTGGTAGGTTTTACTGTAGGCTGTTGTCACATTGCCTGCTGTATGCTTGCAATGAGTGTTCTTATAGATTGGAGTAAAAATATATATATATCACTGGCACGAATTAGAATCTTTAAGCTACTTAGTAAAGAAAAAATATTTGGCATGGAATTGAAAGTCTTCTTACAAGACCACAGGCGTTTTTAATATCACAAATCTCTGTGATCTGTCACTTAATAGGAATCAGGTGTTTTGTTTCCTTTTTGGTTTGGGGCACTCCTTTTCGGTGTTTGCAGGGATTCTCACATTAGAAACATCGAAAAGAAATGTATAGCTTTCAGAAAACAGCAGTTTAATTCCAAAATTTTAACTGAACTTATTTTTTTTTGAGTACTGATGTGTTGGATTCTTATTTATATTTCTGTTCTGTGCTGTAGATCTGAAATGATGAGTCTGTCTTGTACTGCAAATCTGAATTCAGGAGCTAGTTTTCAGAAATAACTTTGCTGGAAGACTGAGGCTGACTAGTTTGCTGACTAATGCATGCAGAAAAAATGGAAAGTGGGTTGAATTTAGATCTTAGGTACTCAGTTTCCTTGATGTGGTGATCTCACTGTTGGGACAGGTGAAAATGAGATCTAGGTGGTAAGGGCTAGCAAGTAGACAAAAGAAGATACTTCCTTTGACATATGGAGGCAGAGGTCTGCACAAGTCTATGTGCAAACAAGCTTAAAGTAATCTCAAAGATCCAATCCAACATAGAAACCCACTACTTTGATGCTTTATCTGCTTTCTTGTCAAGTGAGAGAGTCTCAGGGCTCCCAAGTGTCCAATAATTCAAGATAGGATTGAATCTGCTTGTTGTGAAGCTTATTTCCTTGCTGATACCACAAAATGGTCAGAAAGGATGTTTTTTCTTGATTCCTTAGAGGTTAATCCAGAGGAACTTTGTTGTAAAATGCATACTTATTGAAGACAATTCTTATTGCATTGCTTCTGTTTTACATGTAGTCATGGCTCAAAAGGTGCCAAGAGGCTGGGATTTGTTCTGAAGTTCTCATTTTATAGCTTGACAGAAGTATTCATGTTGCACACTTAAAAATGATGGAATGCACAGTGCAATTAAGACTGTACTTTAAAGGAATTTCGTAACTTGCCAGGTTTCCATTTAATGTATTTAATTGGATCTGACCATTGCTTGTGATATTTAAGATTAATAAATCTCCTGGGATGTTTATAGTATTACTATCCAAAGTTATAACTACTGCAGACAGAGTATTGAAATGTATCACAAATGAAGCCAAACAAGCTAGAAAAAGTATTCATAGTGTATACTTTTAAAACAATTGCTAGCAATTAGGATTAAATACTTAAAAGAGTAGATTGTACCATATCTACCATATTCTGTTCAGTACTAATAGGCTATACCATGTAAGTTGTTTTGCATCTTGCGAACAAGATAATAGTGATGGCTGATCTGAGCAAATTGTTGCTAGACTGGTTTACCAGCCTGGTCTAGTATGACAATCTGTATAGTCAAAATATCCTGAATAATTTAAAAAATGTCTCTATGTAAGGCATCCAAGTTCAATCTAATGTTAAAGTGGCCGAAAGAAACACTAGACATTCTCTAACTACTGAGAAACCTTTTCTTCATGCTTCAGAGCATGAAGAAAATGCTTCAGAGCCAATCAAATAAATGCAAGGTGTTTTTCAAGGCACAACTAAGTGTTTTACTGCGTTTTTCTCTCTTCTTCCTCCATTTTTTCTCTTATTTTTTTCCTGTCCCACTCCCCTCTTTTTTCTCCTCCCCCTTTATTTTTTTTTGTCCTCTTCTTCCTCTCTCTTTTTTACCTTATTCTTTTCTCTTTTACCTGTCTTTTACTCTTTCTTTCCCCAATACCTTTTTCATTGCCTTCCTCCTCTTCTGTCACCTCCCCCCTTTTCACCTTTCCCCCCTCTGTTTTGCTTTTCCTCAGCACTTTTCACCTTTTTCTCCCCCTTTCACACTTTTTCCCCCTTCTTTTTCTCATCTTTTTTGTTTTTTATCTCCTTTCTAAGGCAGTCATGACATAAAGAATTGAAATGCATAGGGCAACAGAAAGAATTTACAACAGTGAGAATTTACAACATAATCCTGATTGAATAACCCCCTTAATTTCTCTGTGATAAGTGAAGGATTCTCTTTCATTTTTTCTGTCTTGCCTGTACTCAAATTCGGTGTCTTCAGTGGGCCAAAGTAAGGAGGAGAGGGTGTTATTTATAAATTGTTCAGGCATGTTGAATCAACTAAATGCATTTTCCTGCAGAAAGATGTAATTCAATAGATCTCAAATTTTATGGGTTCCTTTATAACTTATATGAAACAAATATTTAAAGGTGAATTTGTGTTAAAGGTATGTGGGAATGCAAGTGTGGAGTGCTTTTGTTATGACAATATTCTGGAAGCATAAAGTAAAATGAAGTAGGATTTTGAGATATAACTTGGGACCATGTGAGCAAAGAACAAGTACTCACAAAAATCGTGTAGGATATATGGGAAGCAAAATTAGTGAGGTTTTTTGAAGCACTGTTTTTCAGGTATGCATCTAAAATGTTGGGGTTTATTATTACTGGTGTTGAGAAACATAAGCTGGGTAGAGATTCTCTTTCAAATCTATGTGAGAATGTGAATGAAATTGAATACTAGCCTCTGAAAGGATACATATAGATTGTATATTGAGAGATGCTAGGAGAATACACACTTTTCCAATTTGTTTAGTAGGTGAAGAACAGGCAGTTTGTTTCTGAGGAAGACACTTAGCAGTCATTAGTTGGAAGAGCTCTGTTGCAGCACTACTCCAAGCCCTCTGAGCACTTTCTATGCATTGTAGAGAAAGGCGTTTTCTTGCTTTCCCACCACCCATCAATGTTTTATTGACAATGAAAATACTCAGCAGAACCCACTATTTTATGCAAAGAAGAAAGTATTGTGTTTTGCAATAAAAAGCAATAAATAATAACCTCGGCTGTTCATACTGCAGTGATCAAGTTCCTGCATTTTAGGCAACAGATGTAACTTAGCAAGTGCTCTGGTTTAAGAAACCAAGGTTCTGCAATAGCCAAACAGAGTGTGTCATCATATGAGAAGAGAGTTTAACTGCAGCAGCTCACAATGGATCACTGCATAGGTGGAAGCATGACTTCTGCTTTTGAACAAATTATTTTCATAAACTTGTATTTGAAATCTATGAGATTTTTGTCATCTTTTCATACTCTTGCTTTTGCAGTCCTGCATTTATGAGGACCAGGACAGATGGCTATCTTGTCAGTAGGATTGCTTGCAGTGACAAGGGAGAAAGGAGTGCTGTTTACAAAATCCTCACTGTGTATTTTGGTTTGTTCTTGCCTGGTAATGATGTTGCATGATCTTTGCTGCATTTTTCTTCCCTTTGGACAAAGAACGCTGAGGGTGGTGTAGAATCATATCCTGTTTATATCCATATCCATGAATGTGATGCGGTCACATATTCCATCACTGCCTCCCAGTTCCACTCCACAGTTATCAATATTCTTTTTTGGATGTTATGGTTCCACTTGGTTGTCTCAGTCCTGTTCTAGTATTTTAGTCTGTGCTGTTGTACATTTGTGGTCCTAGTGTACTAATTTTCTGTAGAAATCCCTACAAAACAATGGTATCTCAAAGGTTTGTCTTTGTAAAATTGTCTGTCTCTGTGTAAGAGTCCCTAATGTGTAGGGTTAATCCAGACTTGAATAAGAAAAAAAAGTAGTTTTCTTGTGATGGTCATATGTTGCAAGTGACTTGCTTTCAGTCTTCTGTGTTGTATATGCCTCAAGTTTTCATACTTCAACAAAAAGGGGATTATTAGTCATTCATACTTGGCAACAAAAAGGGATTATGATGAAATGAATTTATATTGAATGTAAGGTTTGTGTTTTTTCTTTTTTTTTTTTTTTTCAGAGCACAGGACCAGGTTAACACTAGAGAGCCACTACAAAACTACAGAAAATTTGTTTTGCTCTTACGCCTTCCACCCACATATAAAAATGGAGGGGGGGGTGTTAGCTGCATTTGCTTTCTGTTGCAGATCTCTAAGTAATGTCCTTCAACCCATTTGATAATACAATTACTGATCTTAAAAATTAGGGCCTACAGCATACCCTTTCTGGCTTGTTTCAATAATGTCAATCTAATTTTCAATCAAAATTATTCACAGTCTTCATATATATTCATTGTTCTTGTTTAGTATCATTCAGTAGCTTAATTCCTAATTTGTTCTCTGTATATACTTCTGTGTAGAGAAGAGTCATGTTTACTTTTAGACTTCATGTTGTTGGGCTGAAAAGTCCAGATTGTCTTTGTGTCATTACATACTGGGAAAACTAAGAGTTTATTGGGCTCAACTTGGAAAAGAGAAGGCTGAATGTGACCTCGCTGCAGACTGCAGCTTCCCCAAAGGAGGAAGTGAAGCGGATGATACAGATCTGCTCTCTCTGGGGAACAGTGATAGGATGCAAGGAAGAGGAATGGAGCTGAATCAGAGGAAGTTCAGATATATAAATACAGGGCTATATTTATGAAACAGTTAATGAAATTAGCACTTGAAACCTTGTTTTAATTGTCTTTGTTTAACCATTCATGTTGAGTTGTTTTGGTGGGGTTTTTTTACATCTTCTAATCCACTTTTCTCACTTTAACAATCTCCCATGTTGTAGTATGGATAAAAAAATAGTTTATCTCCCCACCTCTGACCAGCTCCACTGCATTTTCTTTTGTCTTGGGGAATGATCTTTTGTTTAGTTGAAGAAAGATATTATAATTTGCTAAGATAATGCATGTATATATTTTTCTGCCGCTCTATTTCTAATTTCTCTCTGTTTCTAATTATTTTTTACCTCAGAATCTATTCAATTTTCTTTTTGCTTTGCTTCAGTTTAAATAAAGCATCCTTATTGAAACTAGGGTGAATTAATATACTTGAAAATAACAGTAGGTCCATGGTATGTTTCTAAACCATGGGATGCTGGTCAGCCTTGACGTCTTAGAAGGCTGTCTGATACTTCCCACAGTAAATTTCTGTGGTCTACAGGCTGTAACATTGGCAAGTTACTGAATATTGGTTTTGAAGTCTTCCAGTTGAAAGTTGGTGTTGTTTTGCTATGAAGACAATAAAAGGAGTGCAAGCAGAGACTAGAAGGAAATATAAAGAGAAGTAGGTGAACTGGGAAGGAGGGGAAGAGTTGCACTGAAGGTGAGTTTGTGGGAGCAAATGGGGCTCAGTCTCTGCAAAGAAATGTGTCTGCAGATACCATTGGGACCATGACCTGGTAGGAGAAGGAGAAACTCTGTGAACTCTCTGGCTGGGCTGACAAGAATCTGGATCAAGGGAAGAAAACTGGAATAGAAGATCAGTTTATATGAGCAAGGGACTGAAAAACTGAAGTGAAAGACTGTAAAGGTTGAAAATCAGGCTAATGTGAAGTGAGGTGGAAGAGAAGATCAAAGACTGGAATGGGTCATGCAACTAGCCCATATCACAGTAAATGTATTACTTCTCATGTCTAGCATATTTAAAGGATTACATTAGTAATTATTGAGAATAGTCAAATGCTTTGTTCTGTGAGATTCATTAACATGCATCAGCGTAACTGGTATGCAATTACGCTTACCTTCTTAATCCTCGTCTTTTCAGGAAGCCATAGCCTTTTCTTTTAGAAGCACATACCCATCTGTCATTTGTGGTTCCTCCCTCTGTCCCTTCCCAGCTGAGTTAACAGTTTGTGAAACTGCACCTTTACATCTTTTCAGGTACTGAAGGTGGTTGTAGTTGCGTGTTTTATCAAGAATAACAACAATGTTTATTGCTTTGTGACTGTTCCAGGGTGTCAGTGATTATTTTGCTTTACAAGTCAGCTTGCTTTAGTAGAGTTCTCCCTGAACCTCACTCATGTGCCCTAAAGCAGGAGTGAAGAAAAGGAATTTCAAAACAGATCAAGTCAGCCTTGCCTGCTTACAGCAGTCCACTTAAAGGGAGGTGGGAAAGCTAGTGTTTGTTTTAATTCTGTTGCAGCTCTGTTGCAGACTTCTATGCTATATTTTTTAGTTTTCCATTAATTATTTATATTCAGATTGGTTAAATTCAGTTGGTTTTAATTCCTTTTGTGAGCATGTTGTACCCTGACCTCAAATTAAGGAGATGGATTTTATGGTAATAAGCATTCCAATCTCATTATGGAAGAGATTAAGGATTTATGCTGGATTTGAAAGCATCCATTTTATCCTGACCTGAAATACTCACTGCTTTCTTCTTGTTTACTGTTGTTTGTATTGAGACAATGTCAATGTATTTTAATCACCATTTTATGAATGTTAATTTAGTGTACTCCTTTCAGAAGTTAATTTGCTGTGCTGTCTAGTTTGGAGAACCTAGCTGTTCTTATAAAAGCTGCTAGTATATAACATAGTTTTTATTACACACGACAGTTACTAGAATGTTAATTAAACAGTGATTTCGAGTTTTGTTTATTTTCAACTAAAAAAAGGTATTTTTGTCTTTTCTTTGACTGTCTCACCCAGCTTTCTGCCTGTGAGATTAATATAGGATCACAGAGTGGTTGAGGTGCCAGGGAGCTTTTGGAAATGATGTAATGTAACTCCATCCTCAGTTAAATAGGACCAGCTATATCAGGTTTCATATGACTGTGTTCACTCATGTTTTGATTACTTCTATGGATGGAGAGTCCACAACTCCTCTTGGCAACCTTTTCTCATGCTTGACCACTCTTATAATGAACGAGTGTACTCGTTTTTGCGTGTAGAATTTCTTGTGATTCAATTTATCCCTGTTGACTCTTTTCTAGTCAGTGTGCACTGCTGAAAGTCTGACATGCTTTCATCCCATGTTGAACAATCTTTTGTTTACATGTATTGATTAGGTTTTGCCCCACCTTAAGCAGGGCTTCTCTTCAGGCTGTAAGCAGTCCCATCTCTCCTTATATAACAAATGCTGTCATCTTTGCATCCTGTGTTTGGTCTTGTGTCATGGACATATTTTATGAAAATCCTTTTGCTAGGATTTTTTCTCCTGAGAAGCTGGGAGACCTCAGAAACGAAATGTAAACAATAATTATTTGCTGCTGTGGAATGCACCAGGTGCATCTTCAATTGGTCTCATGTGGTTGTTTTTAATTAATGGCCAATCACAGTCCAGCTGTCTCCGACTCTGGTCAGTCACAAGATTTTTAGTATTCATTCCTTTCCTTTGAAGCCTTCTGATGAAATCCTTTCTTCTATTCTTTTAATAAGTTTTAATATATAATTTTCTTTTAAAATAATATATATCATGAAATAATAAATCAGCCTTCTGAAACATGGAGTCAAGATTCTCATCTCTTCCCTCATCCTGGGACCCCTGTGAACACCACCACAGTCTTGTGCTGTATGTCCCTGTCTGTTACACAGTTGGACTCCACCTGTGTGCTGCGTCTACTGCTGCTACCTGGTAAGGGTCCACCTCTGGAAATGGCTTGAGGCTGTTTTTACTGACGGCTTTGCACACCTGAAAATGTGTTTCTTTAGGATGTGATCTCAAAATCTAAAGTAGGCTTAAATTGTTAGTTAAATTAATAAGCTAAAGTAAAATGTACTAATTTATGTGAAATTACCCTATAATTCCCATAAGGAATTTCCTATATAATTTTCTCAGAAAGAATAATTATCTTTCATGTTTTCTTTAAGTCATAAGTTTCACGGCTTGGTGTGTGTCATGTTCCACTGTGGGGAACTGTTGGGAGTTCTTAGAAAAACAGGTGGTCTAGGATGAAAATAAGTCAAACGAGACAGTATTGTATCTGAAAACTGTTTATTGGTAACAAAAAAAGAGGGAGTTGATATACTAAAGAGGACTAGAAAAGACAGAAAAAGGAGGAAGGAAGATGAAAAATAATGGGGGGAAAGAGGATACAGAGAGGAAAATTGGGCATTAGCAGCCGAAGTCAGGGAGTGCCGCCGACGGCCCGGTGTCAGGGAGCGAGTGCCCGCTGGCTGCCGGGGAGCCTGCGCAGCCCTTGGAGAGGCCCAGCTCCACAGGCACAGCTCCCCCGGCCACGGGCAGCCGGACCCCAGGTGAGTGAGGGAGGGGGCGCTCGGGCGGGGGGTCCGGAATGCTGGACAGGTGGCGGTGGGGATCATGGTGGCGGGCTGCACCGGCGAAGCAGGGCTAGAGGCAGGCAGGAACGCAGGAACGAAGCAGGCAGGGCGTCGGTCAGAACACAGGGAGGCTGGACAGGCGGCGGCTGGGACAGGCGAGTAGTGGGGCGGGACACAGGCTGCACACAAGGCTCGGAGGTCAGCCAGAGTTCTGCCAAATGCCCAGCGAGAGTAAGGGCCAGCAAGGGCGAAGAGCCAAAAGGCAGGCTGGAGCCAGGGCAAAAAGGACAAAAACAGGCTAGGGCCAGAGTAATACGCAGACCTCAAGCCTGGGCAAAAAGATAAGACCAAATGCCCCAACATAGAAAGCCCTGTCTCAAAAAGGCCAGAGTCAAAAAAGCCCCAGAGCTTGTGCCTCGGTTATTTTTATGCTCCCTGTCTCCTCCCATGATCTGCCTGCTGACAGGAGACCACTGGCACGGTGTTCCAATGTTCGACTGCAGTCCATTGGTGGAGACCTTTTTCCGTCTGTTGGAGAGCCCCTCTGGAGGGTGCAGTGTCCCTGGTGGTCTGCTGCCTGCTTGTCCCATGTGGGACACGAAATCGTTGCCAAGCAAAGTAACCCCAGAGACAAGGCTTTCTCCCATCTTCTACTAGTTGCCTCCTGCAAGCAGCACATGTGCAACACCTCCCCCACATGCCTCTGACAACAAGTGTTGAAACAGAAATCAAGATTAAATTGGGTCCTCACAGTAACATTTAAAATGCTTGGAAAAATCCATCACCTCGTATGCTTATCCATGCTTAGAGTTCCTAAGTTGATTACAGATTACAGTCCCTCTCAGCAAAAAAGTCCTTAGGTCAATGCAACATAAAATTGTTTAGAAATTATTCTCATAGAACCCCAAGTAATTTAGGAAGATTAGAAAGTTTAAGACTTCCTCTTGTAAAAAAGACCAGAGGTCAGTCAGCACAGTAAGATGACTTATGGAGACATATACCCAACTCAGAAAAAATTGCTTGACATTAGCTGTTTATTCAAAAGGAAAACACTTCCTGAGGTACAAACATGAAGTGCTAGTTACCTAGTACCTAGCCCTTCTCGTAGCCTGAGAGTCAGTTTCAGGATTCAGATTTCGTAAGAAATCTGGATAACTGTTTCACATGTGAATGAGATATCAAGACTTATTTTGAAAGGCATCAAATGAATAAGCATACCTAAAAAGCCAAATAAAATTAAATTAGAGACATTTAATTCAGATGGATTAAACAGTTAGTTTGTGACTGGTGACTTCGTATTGCCCACTTCTAGAAGTTAAAAAGGAGATGTCAGGCCCTGAGAACTGTTCCAATTGTCTATATCAAGGCATGTGTCAGATTTAAAATGCATGTGTTGGACCTTGGTCACCTTGGCACATGCCCATTGCCAACTCATAACTCTCTTAATTCACTGCTAAGAAACAAAATTCAATCTAAATCCCTGCCTACCTTATTTACCTAAAGTTATCTAATAAATCCAGATAGTGCAGAGTTCAGGTCAGAGCATGTATGAAACACAAACAAAATCATTTTATAGTAACAAAGCCATCATGTCACATGTAAGAATTTGATTTCTAAGTTCATTTGAACATGAAGTAAGCTCAATCCATTTCCAGTTGCAGAGGAATCCTCTAGGGTGCAAAATGAGTAGATCACTCTCCAAGTTTTTGTTTGAAACTGAGCCACTTCACAGAAAGATAGGCATAACCCTAGTGCTAAAAGTGAACAAGCCAGACTGATAGCTAGGGGGGGCAAATAAGTCCCCACTCATCCACTCACTGAATAACTCACTCAGTCTGTCTCAGCATGAATGGGGAGAAGCAAGAAGGGCAAATGTTGGAGAACTTGTGAATCAAGGGACTGCTTAATAAATAAAAGGGAAAAAAACCCCAGCCCTCAAGTGACGCAAGAGCAATCACTTACCACCAGCACACTGATGCCCAATCCGTCCCCGGGCAATAGTTATTTAACAAAAACTTCCACTCCAGTTTCATTGGTGAACAAGACCTGACATATAAAATATCGCTTTGATGAGCTTAGGTCAGCTGTCATGGTTGTGCAATCTCCCAGGCTCTTGCTCAGACCCAGCTTACTTCCTGGTGGGACCACAATAAGAAACAGGGGTGTTGTCCAAGTGCTGTTCAGCAGTAGCTAAAACATTGGTGTATTACCAGCATTGTTTTGGTGACAGATACAAAATATAAAAAGCTGTAGGGTGTTATGAAGAATATTTACTGCATCCCAACCAGATCCAGTACACCCATTCTCAATTAATAACTGTCTACAAACTTCTTGGAGACCTCAGTCAGGGCCTACAGTCATGCTTCCAGTGCTATTCATCACCATCTATATACACAGGCTGAGAACACAGGCAGTGTGTGTCCTGTCCTACAAAGATATTCCTATGGACAGGCTTATGGATATTCCTGTGGACAGCTCTATAAACTTCTGAAAGTGTGGGAAATAAAAATAAAGATCCTTTCTTTTCACTTTTGTTCACTGAAAAGCACTCTGGGAATGTTTCAGCTGCAGGCTGGAGAGTCATTTGATCATCACCTTGTGTGTGAGGCAGTGATTAGCTGGGGAGATGCATCAGCACCATATGAACAGAGAGATGATTGGATAAAGGGACGTGTGAATAATGATACTGCAGGAGCAGGCAGCCAGTGAGCGCTTTTTTCAGATAAGTTTAGAATATAAAAAGACTCCGTTTCTTACACTAAATGATCTTCTTCCAAGCAGCATGGAAGTCCATGGTGTCTTTGATCCCCATTGCTGTGACCGTGGTCACAGGTGTTTTCAGGTGAAAGGAGAGATGAGAATGTTGACACCATGTTCACAAGGCTAGATTTATTATTTTATGATATATATATTACGTTATAACTATACTAAAAAGAAAAAGAAGGAAAAGGTTCCTCAGAAGCTAGCTAAGCTAAGAATAGAAAAAGAAAAGAATGAAAAAAAAAGGCAGCTCTCTTGGACTCTGTCTGAGATAGCTCTGTCTTGATTGGCCATTAATTATAAACATCCAAGAGGGGCCAATCACAGGTGGACCTGTTGCATTCCACAGCAGCAGATAATAATTGTTTATATTTTGTTGCTGAAACTGCAGCTTCTCAGAATGAAAAATCCTAAGAAAGGATTTTGCATAAAAGATGTCTGTGATACATTGTGTTGCAGTGTGTTTGTTAAGTTCCTTATATTACTCCCCCCATTTTATGTATTGTTTCCCCCCGTTTAATGTAAATGGTTCTGCCCTCCCAGTTCTCCTGCCATAGCTCTACCCCTTATGTTACTATGGTTACCCCTGCCCTTGGTAATGTCTGTTACCTAAGTTATATAATTTCTCCTCCCCTGATCTCCTTATAAGTAAACTTTTCCTCCTCCCTGGGCCCAGTCAATCACCCCCCACTCCTCCTAGCTTTCCAGAATCTTCTTTCCTCTGGGGGTTGTGGTTGGCTGTGGTCCTGGGGCCCCTCCTTTACTTTGTATTTATTGGGTTCCCCTTTATGTCAGTTAAGTTCATCCCTTCACCCTTCCCCATTGGTTCTCTGTAAACCCCTCCTTTGTACACCCTCCCACTTTATAACCCTGTTTCACCCCCATTTCGGGGTCACTCCCTGGATGGTGTCTTTATTGTTTTCAATAAACCTGACTTCACCCCCAGTGAGTGTCCAGCTCCTTTCCTCGCCCACTTCCGCAGTGAGAGCCTGTCCGCAGCCAGCACCGCCCAAGGCCATCCGATGCCGAGGGGTGCTGGCAGGGAATTGCAGCTGGGTGTCAGCCCATAACCCTCTGCTAGCCGGACACTGACCCTTTGGGCCACGTACGCCTCGCCGCAGTTTGGCGCCCAACGTGGGGCCCTGAGTGGACAACTGGCCAAGTGGACGCCAGACCACCGGACCCCGCGGACAGGATTTTATAATTCTACTGGCCGCTGAACTACCCCCAGTAGTAGCAGACCCTGTTCTAGGGGTAGTGCTCCCGGGGGATCAGAAGTCACAACTCCCCGCACCTGAGGAGGACTTCTGGGACGAGAACCACCGCCCAGGTTTTTGTTTGTGCCACCACCGGACCAGGTAAGCCCCAGACTTGGTGGCTTCCCCCCTGTCTTTTTAATCCTCCCTAGGAGTCCATGCCCTGCTTTGGGGACCACTCCCTACCCTTTCTCCTTTGAGGGCTGATCCCTAGGCACTTCCTTGGGGCGCAGTCCTCACCCCTATCGTTTTTTGTTTTCCCTTTCCTATGGGGTCTGCTTCCCCAGACTTGGGGCCAGGTCCCACCACCCAAATTCCTTTCTTTCCACCCAGTGAACCCCCAGACTTGGGGACAGTGGGTGGAGCAGGGGCCAGCGGCGTGCACCTCAGTGTTTTAGTTTTCATTTTTCCTTGGGTGGGTGGTGTAACACCGAGAGTTTTGCTCCCTTTAAGTTAGGTTGTCTAGCTCACCTTATGGGTACCATGGGTGCTGGCTTGAGCAAAACTCAAAAAGGAGTCTATTATGTTGTTAAAGGTGTGCTGCTTGGGGGAGGGTTTGCTGCCCCCAAGAGAGAGTTAAAAATGTTGATCAAATGGGTTTTTTCTCATTTCCCCGAAGTTTCCCCGGAAATTGCAAAAGAGCCACGTTTTTGGACAGCCGTTGTGGCCAAATTAGATCAAGAAGTTAACTCTGGGGAAACTCAGTTATCAAACGTGGCATTTTGGGCTAGCAAGGTATTAACTTCGCGACACCCGGCTGGGGATTTAAGAAAAGTCCTTCTCGATCGAGTTTGTTCCCCAGTTCTCCCAGTTCTCATGTCCCTACCCCTCGTTCCTCTCCCTCTTCCCCTACGCAGGAGCCCTCTCGGGGGATCCTTAGGGCCACCAAGAAGCAGGGGGTCCACCCTGCCCCTGCTCCCTCGCGACCGGCTCAGCCACTCCCTCCAAAGAGCCCTGGCCAAGCTCTCTAGAGTTCCCTTCCCGATCCCTTTGTCCCTGTCCCCAAGTCCCCAGTTTCGATCCCCAAAATTGTTCATTTATTGAAAATTCCTAAGATGGCTCCCAGGGAGCCCAAAATGGAGATGGCCATATGATTTTTCCCCCCCCTTACCCCTTCTTCTTCCCAGAATCCCTTTCTTCCCAAGTCCAACCCTTTCCTCTCCCTTGACCCGTCCCATTACTCGGTTTCTCTGCCCCTGGTTCCACCCTTGGTTCCTCCCTCAGCTCTTCCCCTTGCTCCGCCCATGGTTCCACCCCCTATGGGCCCCTCCCAAATCCCTCCTCTTTATTCTGCTCTGCCTCCTAACTCCACCTTGGAGGCGGAGAAAACAGAGTCACCACGCCCCTGCCATTGCTCAGCCTACAAACCAAGCCCCGCCTCTACCTCCTCCAATTCCAGTTCCCACGCTCTCCCTTCCGGTTGCCATGCTTTGTGTTCCAGGGGTAGGGGGGTGGATGACCGGAAACTGGGACAGGTGCCTATATTGGAAGCCGCTCCAGTTACATACCGCCTCAGTGGGGAGGGGAGTGCTCAGGCCCAATGGGTGCCTCTAGCCCAGGCCCGGATCAATGAACTGTGCAAGGCCCAGAGGGAGTATTCCCGGGAATCTGAGTATTTCCGGGGGCTCCTTCGCCCGGTCCTTGCTCAGGGAGATCTGGTGCCCGCGGACCTGAGGGCTCTCTTCTCTAGCCTTTTAGGGCCTGTGGAATTCAGGGTCTGGGCGGGAGAATGGAGGAGGGAGATTGTGGAGGTTCTCCCAATGCTTTGGGGGAATCCCTCCATGACGCATGATACGGACCGCTTGGTAATTTTGGAGGACCATCTTGTGGGCACTGGGCAGTGGGCAAGCGGGGTAGCTCAGGCAAAGGCTATGTTCACTGAACAACTTACAGAAACGGGGAAGGCTGCGGGGCGTGCCTTTTGTAAACTAGCCACCACAACCTCACAACTGGAAGAAGAGGAAATAAGGCAGGGCGCGCAGGAACCTTACCTGGCTTTTATGGAAAGACTGTACCGATTCGTGGAAGCGCAGGTTCCGGGGGAGAGGGAGAGAGAGGAGATGTTAAGGCAGATGGCCTATTACAACGCCAACACAGCGTGCAGGAGGGCCATCTGATCTCTCCCTCGAAACCCCCGACCTACCGTGGAACAGATGATCATAGTATGCGCCGGGGAGCTTCCTCTACAAGATCAGAGAGCGCACCCCAAAAGAGCCTCTGCAGCCTTCACGGAATACCCGATGCAAGAGGCCATAGACGCCGAAGCTGCCGCCACCACCGGACCAATGACACTGGGGTCCGGGAGAAGGACAGCGGCGACCCACCCCTGCCACCTCTATGGCAAAGTGGGGCACTGGATGCCCCAGTGCCCCATGAGACAAGATTATCTGGAGTATAGGAGGAGGAGAGAAGAGAAGAGAAAGAAAGGGAGCCAAAAAACTAACTCAAGAGGGCAGCCGCTGCCCGCGCCAAGACAAAAATGAGGTGGGACAAGTACCATCTAGCGGGGAGGGAGGAGAAAAGGGGAGCCCGCCATCCATGCTACCGCACTTGACATATCTAAAACCTGACACGACTTTCAGCACCTGTGAAACACAGCTTCAACCTGCTCTAACTACTTTGTCCTCTGCTTCCCCTTATAGGCTGCAGCTAACTAGGGAAGTTCATCTCCCTAACAGTGACTTTCAGCTGGTGTCTGCCGACCTTCAACATCCCAGTTGCTGGAGGAAGTTAGGACATTGCAGGTAGACCATTGTCGGAGACACAAAGCACACGCCGCGAGACCTTTACATTGTCCTGCGGTTGGTCACTACGGACCGGGACAGTTTCGCGGTAGGGCTGTACTGTGTCCGACCCCCACTCTTCCTCCCCAAGGGTCAGATCATCGCCCAGGCCATCCCAGTGCCGGTGAAGACACACTGAACGGAAACATCTAAGGACACATCACCTCCTACAGTGGTCTGGGTACAAGTAGTGGGGAGGGAGAAACCCTGCCTAACACGTCAGCTCTCGTTGGGCGGGGATCGTAAGATCGTAAGGGGTCTTTTGGACACGGGGGCGGATGTGACGATCATTCCCTCTCAACGTTGGGGCCTGCAAAACGCGGCAGGAACGATTCAAGGTGTAGGAGGGCTCCAATTGGCAAAGCAGTCCAAGAGCATTGTGCAAATTATGGGACCAGATGGGCAATTGGCTTCTGTACGCCTGTTCATATTGGACTACACCGAGCCTCTCTGGGGGAGAGACCTTTTAGCCCAGTGGGGAGCCAAAATTGACCTACCAAAGGCTCCCCAGGTTTTTTGGGCAGTGGCCACTGAGGAGCGCCGGAACTGGAAGCTGGAATGGCGGTCAGATAAACCAGTACGGGTCTTGCAGTGGCCACTTAATAAACAAAAATTAAAGGCGCTCAATGAGCTCGTTCAGGAGCAGTTGCTTAAGGGCAATATCGAGGAGACCATGTCACCGTGGAACTCCCCGGTATTTGTCATTAAGAAGCCCAATAAGGACAAGTGGCGGCTCCTGACCAACCTCCGCCAAATTAATGAAAGAATTGTAGATATGGGGTCTCTCCAACCAGGGATGCCCTCCCCAGCAATGCTCCCCCAAAATTGGAATTTGGCCATTGTATAAATCAAAGATTGTTTCTTTCAAATTCCTCTGCACCCTCATGATGCCCCGCGTTTCGTGTTCACAATTCCCGCCATTAACCGTGAGGCCCCAGACAAGCGCTACCACTGGCGGGTCCTTCCACAAGGAATGAAGAACTCGCCTGTGATCTGCCAGTGGTATGTCACTTCTCTGCTGTCCCCAGTACATACAGCCCTCAGGGATGCCGTCATCATCCATCATTATATGGACGACATCCTCGTGTGTGCACCCGACAATGATCTACTTGCCCATGTGCTTGACCTGACTACCAATGCGTTGGTTGCTGCAGGGTTCGAGCTCCAGCAAGACAAAATTCAAAGGATGCCACCTTGGAGGTATCTGGATCTTGAGATTTCCAAGCGGACCATTGTGCCGCAAAAATTGGCAATACGGACTGAAGTCCAGACCCTAGCGGGTGTCCATCAACTGTGTGGGTCTTTAAATTGGGTGAGACCCTGGCTGGGCATTCCCACCAAAGACCTGGCCCCCCTTTTCAATTTACTGAAAGGGGGAGAGGGGCTTAGTTCCCCTAGGGCTCTCACCCCGGAGGCTCAGGTAGCATTGGAGAAAATTCAAAAAGCTATTTCGGCCAGGCAGGCCCACTGCTACCATCCGGGCCTGCCGTTCAAATTTATTATACTGGGAAAGTTGCCGCACCTCCATGGCATAATCCACCAGTGGGACAAGACCCTGAAGGACCAACGTAGGTGACGGGGGTCACGCACGGTAGGGACAGATGGTGACGAGATCTCTTTGAAGCCAAGTCATGAAACTATCGGATTATTACAAAGGGCATGGGTGAAGGGCCCTGTTGCGAGCTACCAGCCGCAGCTCAAAGCAGGGCCCAGAGAGGAGAGGCTTAAAGTGTAAGAGAGTCAACGGCAAAGGTTTAAGAGTGGAGAGCATGTAGAAAGGAGGGATGAAGAAGTGCAGAGGGAAGACAAAGAGACAAAGAGAGAAAAGGGCACGAAGAAGAGCGCGAGAGCGGGCAAAGAGATAAGGGAGACAAGAGATAAGAGAGCGCGGAGAGCGAGCGAAAAGAGAGGAAAAAGAGAGAGCAAAAAAAGAGCGAAGCTCCCGTTACAACACAATAAATCATCTTCAGTGGTGAATATGCAGATTCTCATTAACCAATCTACTACAGCATGCATGTAGTAACATAACATTTCCACACAACCTATAAGAATCACTACATTACCATACTGTGTTTACGTGTTAAACCCTAAATCTTATTCTTTGGGCCCCATCTGCCAAGCTGCAAAGCCTGCTCTGACTCTTAGGCCTGCCTGCTTGCAGAGGGAATTGTTTCCTCCAGGGGGGATTACATTCAACTGGTCACAACTAAGGTATCTCAAAGGTTGCTTTCATTTCAATCTCGCATATAGTTTCTATAGTCTCAAAATCTTCTGCCAGGCAGTCATATTTAAAAGGCTTTCTTGTTTCATCCTCCCCAACAGACCAAGGCTTGGGAGACAAACTCTTAATCATAGAGTGGGTCTTTCTGAGTCACCACCGGTCCAAAAGAATGACAAGGCCACTGGAGCTGGTTGCCAAACAGATCCGCAAGGCGAGATCACGGATCAGGGAGCTGGCAGGATGTGACTTTGAGTGCATACACACACCACTTGAATTGGAGTTGGGCCACCTAAAAATGAAGATCTTCAATGAACTGCTGCAAACTAATGAGAACCTTCAGTTTGCGTTGGACGGCTACACTGGGCGTATTGCAGTTAATTGGCCGGCCCACAAATTATTCAATTCGGAGTTTAAATTATCCTTAAAGAAGGTCCAAAGCAAGATTGCTCTTGATGCCGTGACTGTTTTTACAGATGCGTCTGGAGCATCCCACAAGTCAGTCATGACTTGGAAGGATCCTCAGACTCAGCGGTGGGAGACAGAAGTTGCTGTTGTAGAGGGTTCTCCACAAATCGCTGAGTTGGACGCAGTCGTCAGGGCATTTCAGAGGTTCCCAGGACCTTTCAGTCTGGTTACAGATTCTGCGTATGTGGCCGGTGTAGTGTCCAGAGCAGAATCAGCAGTTCTGCAGGAGGTCTCCAATCAGAAATTATTTAATTTACTTACAAGGCTCGTTGATTTGGTCTCCCACCGCGAGCATCCTTTCTATGCACTTGAGGTCACACACTGACCTGCCAGGATTCATCGCTGAGGGCAACCGTCAGGCCGATTCTTTGGCCGCGGCTGCAGCCACCGTGGGCCCACTCCCAGACATGTTCGGCCAGGCTAAGATCAGCCAGCTTTTTCACCAGAACGCGCCTGGCCTGGTCCGGCAATTCTACCAGACCCAGGAACAGGCTAAGGCGATCGTGGCCACATGTCCCCAGTGCCAAAAAGATCAAATGCCTACCATTTCCTCGGGGACAAATCCCCAAGGTTTGGTGAGCTGCGAGGTGTGGCAGATGGATGTAACGCAGTCTCGTCTTTCAGTAGATTGTGTTATGTCCACGTCTCGGTGGACACCTTCTCCAGTGCTATCTTCGCTTCTGCCCTCACAGGTGAGAAGGCCGCGGATGTCCAGAAGTGTTGCAGACATTTTTTCATAGAGGTCCTTTTGTGGGATTTGTTCGTCTTCTGGGGGTCTGGAGCCCCAGAGGAAGAATGTGGACGGTTGCTGTCAGCTGCTGTGGGGTGTAGTGGGTGCCCCTGTGATTGGTTCATGTTCCCTGTTTGTAGTTGGGGACCAGGCTCGGGGACGGATTCCCTGGACACAGAACTTTGTTGTTCATCTTTTCTATTCTATTCTTAGGCTAGCAGCCTCTGCAACTTCTCTCCTTACTCTTTTTAGTATAGTTATAATGTATTATATATCATATATCAATTAATCCAGGCTTCTGATCATCAACTAAGATTCTCATCCTTCTCTCACCATGGAGACCTTATCAGGTCGCTGTAATATCTGGTGACTCCTCGTGTCAGAGCAAAAATTAATTTGATAAGACTAGACGAGCAAATTTATATATCAATTAATCCAGGCTTCTGATCATCAACTAAGATTCTCATCCTTCTCTCACCATGGAGACCTTATCAGGTCGCTGTAATATCTGGTGACTCCTCGTGTCAGAGCAAAAATTAATTTGATAAGACTAGACGAGCAAATTTCTGCACTGGGTAAAATCCTGTATGTGTAGCATGTGATGGTTGCTTTGTAGTGACCACAGAAGTGGATTCAAGCCAGGAGCTGAAGAACTGAAGATCCTGATTTGGACAGAGCTCACAGCCAAGGCGGACCACAAGTGGACCTTCTTCTGGAAAACCTTCAGGAAAGATGTTCAGAAAGAGCAGCAGAACCGTGGAATGAGCCAGAGCTTGCTGGACTGCTTCAAAAGATACTGTTGGCTTTTCTATCCCTGAGGATTCGTAGTTTGTGGTTGTTCATATGGGGGACACGCCCCTTGGAGGAAGAGGTTCTTTTTTCTCCTTCAGAGGAAAAACTTATTGCCCTCTGGCAAAAATGGTATAGAGAGGACGGATTTTTTTTTGTCAAAAACAGATTTCTATGAGTTTTTTCAATGGGCAAAGCTTTTTGGATTCTTTACTGATGTCCTATATGCCTTGGATGTTTTCGTGTGGGAATGCATGGACTCTATTTTCTGATTCGTTTGGGGTCAGGGGTGCGACTTCCCTCCTGTCTACCCAGCATTTAGAAAGCTCTTCCCAGTTTTGAAACGGAAAGCAGCTGTTTTTCCCTGGATTTGTAACTGCTATGGGCTGGCTCCTTTTCCCCCATCCCCAGCGGGAGAAGACCCAGTGGGGGACGAGATTCTGCTTTCCAGCCCTCCCTGCTTCCCGGCGGGGGGTGGGGGTGAAACTTCGCCACGCGAAGTTGTTTTTTTCACTCTTTCTCCGGGACATGCACAGGGGGAAGGGGAGTGGACGGGCCTGCCACAGTCGGCCTCTCGGACCCCGCCCCGCTCAGAGAGGGGGGTGGCACCGGTCCCCGAGGCTCCCCCGCTTGCCAGGCCCTGCGGCCTGCCCCACCGGCGCGGCCACCTCTCCGGGCGATCCCGTCTCCGCCTCTCCAGGCAGTCCCACCCGCGGCTTCACCGGCTTCCCCGCCTGCATCTGGGAACGCAGAAACAGCGCTTCCTGTGCCTGCTGAGTCACTGTTGCTAGGCGACAACAACACATCTCCAGCTTCCGGCTCAGCAGAGGAGGAGTTCTCTCCAGCCCCTTTGGCCCCCCCCACCGCTTTCACCGGCCTTCCCGCCGCCTCAAGCTGAGACGGTCCCTGTTCAGGATGGTGCTGGAGACGGCGCTGAACCTGCAGGACTCTCGGAGCAGCCCGCGGCTGCTCCTACACACAGCGTGATTTCCTCCCCGGCTCCAGCCCCCCCACCGCTTGCACCGGCTGCCCCAGCAGTTCTGCCACTGTCGGAGACTCTGTCCTCCGTGTCGGCGTCAGAGACTACCCTGGAAATGGCTGTTTGTTTGAGCTCAGACCATCCCGGACCGGTTGATTCTGTAGCAGTGGCTCCGGCAGCTGGTGTCTCCTTCCGTGCAGCGGGGAGTGCTCGCCAGCTGACTGTGGGGGCAGCTCGCCTGCCTGCTTTCAAGATCAGCATTCTCAGCGGGTTGGGGGGTGGTTTTTCGGGGATTGTCGCATGGAGGCTGCCATCTCTGCCGCCTCTCTTGCGCCCTAGCGGCGGGGGGCAGGTGGGTCCCGAAAGCTCTGCCTTTGGTCCCCAGCCCAGTGGGCATGATGCCATGGGGCAGATGGGAGATACACCTGATGCATTTGTATTGCAGAGGGAGAGGGCAAAGATGGAGGAGACCATGGCTGGTTTGCTGTGGGAAACAAACACCTCCAGACCCCAGATGGGATTTCTGGGGAAGGCCTCTATTTCCCTGCTGCTGGCATGCCTCAGTGGTTTTGGGGAAAGGAAGCGTGTCACCACCCGTGCTGCCATTGTACTGGCAGTGGGGTGCAGGCCTGTGGGAATGCAGAGCCTGTATCATGGGTTTGGGCCAGGGCCATCACTTGGCCTCCTGATGCTTCTGGGGGTTGTGGTTTCTCCTACTGGTCCTGGCCCCACTTTGTGGGCCAGTTTTGGGGATTCCTGGTCCATCATGGGCCAGGGTCCCCAGGGCCTTTCCTTTTCTGGCACTGCTCTGCTCTGCTGCTGCTCTTTTCAATCAAAAACAAAAAAATTTAAAATTAAATAAAAAAGATTGAAAATAGCAGGCAGCAGCTCTGAAGCAGTGAAGCAATTGAAGGGCCAGAAAAGGACATTCCAAAAATTGTTCAAATTGTTTGAAATTGTTGTAAGACTGTCAATAGCTTTTGATAACTATTGATGGGACTTTTTGCAGCAAGTCTGTTTCAGGACCAAAAAGGACTCTCAGATACGTCCAAAAGGAACAACTTCAGCTCATGGACTGTTCCTGAAACTCAGCTGCTTGGACTTGAATTTTCTTTGCATTGTTTTTTGCATTTTCTTAGATTGTAGGATTGTTTTAGTGATTTGTTAGTATTGTATATTTTACAGGTGAAGAAATTTCCTGTTCATTTCACATCAGCATTTTTCTTTTAATTTATATAATTTGGAAAGGTCAGATGTCAGACATTTTTTCATAGAAATCCTTTCTTTGGGATTTGTTCATCTTCTGGGAAGCTGAGGCCCCAGGAGAAGAATGTAAATAATTGTTATTGGCTGCTGTGAAATGTAGCAGGTTGCCCCTGTGGTTGGCTCATGTTCCATGTTACAATTAAGGGCCAATCACAGGGCAAACTCTCTGGAACACAGTGACAGAGAACTCTCTTGTTTTTAGATTCTATTCTATTCTTAGCTTAGCAAGCCTCTGCAACTTGTCTCTCCATTCCTTTTGGCATAGTCGTAATGCATTATGTATCATATATCAATAAATCCAGCCTTCTGATCATGAACCAAGATTCTCGTCTCTCTCTCACCCTGAAGACCCTCATCAGGTCGCTGTAATAGATACGTATAGGAATTCGTGTGTTATAACCTTGTTTCCAAAACACAAATCTAGGGGTTGCAAGAATGGCCATTTTTCCTCTTTCCCTGTACCTCTGACTATTGTTTCCTTGTCCCCAGTTTGTCCTTGCAAATCATTCAATACAGAAAAAGTAGCTCGCATATCTATTAGAAATCTGACCTCTTTATGCCCTAACTGTATATTTATAACAGGTTCCTTAACTTGTTTTACTGGTTCTATGTCTAGTCAGCTGGTATACTCCCCCAGGACCATCTCCTTGGTAACCTATTGGAACTGATTGTCCTGGTGAAACCAGTTATTCAAGTCTGGACAGTTTTGCTTTCAATGGCCCTCCTGCTTGCAATATGCACATTGATTCAGGCTTAACCTTTGCGTGACTGGTCTCCTTCCTCGAATATTCCTGTCATGTCCCCTGAAATTTGGGTTCCCTTCTCCTTGTATTACTGCCAATAGATTCTGCTGCTGCGTTTTACTAGCTTCTTTTTCACGATTGTTATATACCTTCCAAGCAACCTCAAGTAGCTTATCCAAATTCCTTTGTTCTTCCCCTTCTAATTTTTGCAATTTTCTACAGATATTGTCCTGTGATTGGCCCAAGAATATGAGAGCAAGCTGAACCTTTGCTTGTTCTGTGTTTATTTGGAGATCTGTATATTTCCTTGCTATCTCCTTAAGCCTCTCCAAAAACACGGTGGGAGATTCCTTCTTTTCCTGTCGAACCTCATATAGTTTGGACCAATTTATAGTTTTGGGCACAGCGTTCTGAACTCCTATTTGGATCCACTCTTGATATTTCCCTAATTTCCCTAATATATCGCAAAATAAATTAGGGTCCCAATTTGGATCCTCAATTGGGAAATTCGCATCTAAATTCCCTGTTACTAGCCCATTTCTGATATCCTCTCTTGCTCTCTCTTTGGCTACCTTAAGTACCATCTCTTTCTCAGTAGAATCCATCAAAGTATCTGATACCATTTGTATGTCGTCCCAGTCAGGATTTTGAGTTTTTATAACCATTTTTACTACTCGTGCCATTTTATCAGGATTTTCTCTATAAGTTCTGACTGACTGTTTCCAAATAACTAAATTTGCAGGGGAAAAAGGCACTTTTACAAATACTGGCCCTTCCCCTATACACCTTGCTGCAAGGGGGCAACCACAGTCCGTTTTTGTCTGCCTTTATCTTTTTTAGACTGACTCCTGGTTCTGTGGGCTAGTGGGGTCACTGATTCATAACCATTGCTATCTGTTTCACTGGCATCCCTCTTTCTCCTTTCTATCACAGTTAGGTTTTGCTCATCTTCTGAGGAAGAGGTATCAGGTGACAGTGGGAGAGGAGGATAAAGAGGGAAGGGTGTACTAGATGAGACAGGTTCAGGGCTAGGTGGGGTAGGAGCAGGCAGGGGGATAGGGACAGATGAAACATGTGGGATGGGATTAGATTCTCTTGATCTTATTGGAGCTACCTGTAAATCAATATCTGTATAATTTTCCCTACTCAGGTCTTCTTTCAACGCCAAGTGTTCTAAACAACATTCATCACAAACCCCACACTTATTACTTGCAGATGTTTTAACCACCAATAATCCACATTCATCCTGCCATTCTGGCTTTCCTCGTAAATAAAAAAACAAATCAACATACGGGACCTCATCCCATTTTCCTTCTTGTTTACAAAATTACATTGACTGCAAAACAGTATTATACTGCAGAATACTGTATTTTGGCCATTTTCCACTGTTCTCCAAGACATATTCTGGCCACCATGTAGTACAATAATCAATCAACTTAGCTTTATGTAATTCTTTCCCAAAATTACCCTGTTTCCAATGTGCTAATAAGCACCCCAAAGGAGAAGTTTGCAGAATAGAGGCCTTGCTGCCCAAAATTCCTTTTAAGTTTCTCCATTCCAAATATAGCACAAATTGCCGAACCCACAACGCTTTCGCAATTGTCTTATGGACGGCACCTAGACTTTATACCACCAGGAATTCCTTTAGCCCAACCAAGCGTAGTTTTTGCTGCGTCTTATTGGCAGGCACCCAAAACCAAAGTAAAAAGGACCTTACCTTTCTCGTGGGGATGTTGTGAGTGACAGGAGCAGTCGTGGCCGATGAGCTCCGCGAGAATCCCTCGGTGCCGACTGGAGCATGGTCAAGTCGCGAACTCACTCAGCAGCAATCACAGGGCCCCATCCAGGGTCGCCAAAATGTTAGCGTTCAAAAACACATAATCACATAAGCGATTATATGCAGGTGCTTTTATTAAGAGCTCTGGGAATCGGGGTATATTCAACCCAAATATGATTCGACCATACATTTGAGATGAATGGTCTATATTGTTCTATTGTATACGTAGATTTCAGCTAAACATAGCCCCCCTTTAAATTTCCAACATAGTATCTCATGATTCTTCTTATGATTATATAATAATTGTATTTATACCCCGTCCCTGTCCCAATGGGGAGCAAGACTGGAAGTGGGCCTGTAACGAAAGCTTCGTCAAAACCTGCAACTTTAAAGCTCACCTGGAAAACTAATCATCCTGTGTGGGTCGACCAATGGCCTTTGACGGAGAAAAAGTTGAACATTCTTAATAAACTGGTAGAAGAACAATTACAGCAAGGTCACATCACTCCCATGAACAGTCCCTGGAATTCTCCAGTTTTTGTCATCCACAAGAAGACATCTAATTCCTGGAGGTTGCTACATGACCTGAGGAAAATCAATGAAGTGATTGAAGACATGGGTTCTCTTCAACCTGGACTTCCTTCTTTGCCCATGATTCTGAAGCATTGGCCTCTTGTTATAATTGATTTAAAGGACTGGTTTTTCCATATTCCACTTCACCCTGATGATGCTCCAAGATTTGCTTTTTCAGTTCCTGTCATCAACCGAAGTGAACCCATTCAAAGATACCACTGGAAATCGCTCCCACAAGGAATGAAAAATTCGCCTGTAATTTGTCAACATTTCGTTTCCCAAGCCTTGCATCCTGCCAAAAACATCAAACCATATCGCACTTCAGAATCTGCAGTCGAGCCCAGAACCGAGGAAGCAAGTACGGAGACGTGAACCAAATCGAAGTATCCCGGGTCCCGCCTGACGCCTCTTGCGCCTGATGTTCTTTGTGCATCGGTGGAAACCCATGAACTCTGATTTTGTGTCAGTGTTATTTATGAGTATGCCAGTTGAATGCTGAATGTTTAACAGAGCTAATTTTTGGCAAAAACTTAGGTTATTGTTTTTGTGTAGAGAGAATTCTGCCAAAACTTAGTTCATGAAAGAGATGGGACAAATTCAAATAGTATACTTGTTTTGCTTGATTTTAATTGGTTTTTGTCGTGCAGATTTGCCTGTGGATCAACCGAAAATGAATGTTAGGGTGACCTTAACCAAGGCTGCCGGATCGGATACTATATGTCTGTCTAATTCGGAAAAAGCCTTTTTCAACCTGTTTGGTTGGTGTGCCAGTGAAAGAGTTGCCTTTGGTCAAAAAACCATCCAATGGTAGGCCAGGTGGAATTGACAATGGAAACAATCCCTCATTGAATTGGAATGTTTGGTCCAAAGAACTTCTCAGGGCAGCATCTAAACCTCAAGAATTGGAAATCCTTGGTTCCTTGACCATGGATTTTTGTTTTACTTTTATGACTCGTGCCTGGCAAAAAGGTGACCCCCCAAAGTTTAGTGTTACTCCTCATTATTTTGCATATAAAAATTTGAGCTTTTGGTGTAATGTTTCAAACAGTCGGGAAGTGTTTCCGGAGACAGATCAATATCCACGGCAATTGCCAAAAGGGTATTGGTTCATTTGCGGAGACAGGGCTTGGCAAGGCATTCCAGCTCACCTTGAAGGTGGCCCTTGTAGCATTGGTATGCTCACCATAATTGCCCCCACTGCCAAAGCAGTGATGAAAAAGAAACAAAGGAGAATGAGAGCTGTTCCTCATTATGATGAGAACTGTCAGAGTGATTTTATGCCTTGGAATGCTGCCAGAAGGGTTTCAGCAGGTATATTTTTACCCCAACTGGGTTCAGCAGTGGCATTGAGACAGTTAGATAGAGTTGGATGCTGGCTGAGCAAACAAGCTAATGCCACATCCTCTGCAATCAGTGATATGTTGACCGATGTTGATAGTATTAGACATGCTACTCTTCGAAACAGAGCAGCCATTGATTTTCTTTTACTGGCACAAGGGCATGGTTGTGAGGAATTTGAATTCTGAATCCATTCACAAAAGCATTCAAAAATTAAAGGATCTGACAGCCCAAATTAAAGAAGATGGAGGTTCCTGGTTGGATGATTTGTTTCAAAAATGGAGTTTTGCACCTTGGCTAAGGCAACTTTGCAAGATAGGTCTTTATGTATTAGGTGTTCTAATACTGTTATTTATAGTGGTACCTTGTATACTTTGTATACAGTCCGAGAAGTTTTTGTCATACAAGCAGGAGAGTTAGGAAGTAGAAGTATGGAGAGCGTTCGAAATCTCACGAAAGCAGTAGATGAAGGTATAGACATGAACGAAGGTTTTGAATTAAGACCTTGGAATCGACCAGAGTTTTTCGAACAATAACTTGTGACTATTACCAAACGTAATTCATCTCTCGTTCAAGGATTGGGCCTTCACAGCATTAAGTTGCTGTGCCGTAATATAGCAATGCTTTAGTGCAAATAGGTCTCCAACAGATAATAAGCAGAAATTTTGCAATAGAGCTATGAAACGCAAGTAGTAAGTGACAAGAAAATGAAAGCTTCTGGGTCAAACAGAGAGGGGGAATTGTTGGAATCCCTAAAGTTAGAGGGTTTTTAGGAAATGGTTAAAAGGTGTACAGGCCTTAGCCTGAAGTTTTGTTAGCATTGCAGATACAGCAGAAAAGTTTCCCAAGCAGTAGAGCATACGTGACAAATAAAAATAGGCCTCTGTAGAATTGGCTTTAGCATGGCAACAAAGTTATTTAATGTATATCTTTAGAAGGTTAGCATGAATAGAGCTTTGTTCTTTGTCCCTTATCAACCAGTCTTTGTTTTAACTACCGTTACGTATGTTTTATAAGATTGAATAGTATGCTTGTCAATATGTCTTGTTTTATGTATGATTGGCTGAAATCTAGACTGAGATGATTTTATGTCCTTCCGTATTACCCCACCTTCAGGGGCATTTCCCTGTGGATCAGCGAGCTGTTAACATCCTGTCTCCATTATAACAATGTTCTGAGACTGATGTGCCAACAATAAAAAAGGCTCTTCCCTGGTCTGGTTTTATCCAGTGTTGTCCATATTTGGACTTTTTGCCGTGGCAAGTGGGTTCCTCTCTTAAGATGTGGGTTCCTGGCACAATTGGACCTCTAGTTACCCTTTATCCCTATAATTACTAAACAATCATCACATCTGAAAATTATATCGTTTATCATACTGCTTACGCAGGTGCAGTGATCTGAGTTAACACAAAGCCTTTTCAGAGTTCTATCTTGAACATTTTCCAGGGCTCCACTATCAGTCTCACCAAGAAATTCATTGCCTAGAGGCATGAACTTACACAGTTTAGTATAGTATGTCAGTAGAGATATATAGTAACTCTTACGAAGTTTAAGCCAGTGTATTATTAGCAAAATCTGTGTAGGAAGTGCTTGTGAAAAATTTAAAATACATATAAGTAATCTTCCTAGGATAAAAAACCCTGCATATGGCTAAGGCATAAAAAAAATACTCAACCCAAATTGAAATGCAGTCATGGCCATGTACATTTGAGACACAGTAGCTTATAATAGAAAAGTGGAAAAGAAAATAATTTTCTTTCATAATTTCCTCTTTCTAAATACTGATTATTTCTCTACATTTGGTGCTTTCAACACCAAATCTCAGTGTTATGGTTTAGTTGAAAAGGTTGTGTTAGGTTATAGGTTTGACTTAATGATCTCAAAGGTCTTTTCCAACCCAGTTAGTTCTATGAATCTGTGAAGCTCTGTCAGCATGTTTATTGCTTTTATTTTATTGCCAAAAAAAACCCCCATGAGGTAAGAATTATGTTCCATCTAAAGGAGATTAGTTTTAAAAACGCCTTATGGGAAGATAGGGATGTTTGTTAGGACTATTCATATAGTAAATAGTCTCAGAGGGCACCACTCTGAGACTCTTTAGGTTCTGAATGCCACTTGCACAAGGGTCAAGATCTCATCTCTCATGGATTTGTAAGCTTTAGTGACATTTGAAAACCTTACTCCCTTTGATTTATCTAGGAATTATCTAGGGGTATTATGGAGTGCTGGTTTATGAATCTCAAACTGTTGTAGAAAAGCTGCCACGAATTCATCCAGACTTAATGGGCATCACAAAGTTTTTTGAAAAGTGAAGGATTGCTTGCAAAATAAATTTCCTAATGTTCCCACTTAACATTTAAAATTTTTGATTAATTTTTTAAACCAGGTATGAACTGGCATAGGCTATGACTACATAGATTCTGACTACAAACAGGCTGAAAAACACTGTTGTAAGGCGTAAGGTGCCTGGGCTCCCTTCAGCATTAAATCTGCAAAACATAAGGCTTTCATAATTTCACTCCTGATTTGTTAGGAAGTGAGGAAAATGGAAGTGTCAATGTGTCAGCATGGCAACCGGATGACTGTAAGAGAAGCTGAGAAGGATCTTACTGAAAAGGAAGGACTAGGGAAATAGGAAGAACTGAAAAGATAAAGAAGAATCAAGAACAGTCATAAAGGTAGTCCAGCCCATTTGGTTTGCTTGCCAACTTTTTGGATTTAGTTTTTAGGGGCAATAAAAGTAATCCATCCACAAGCACCAAAGAAGCTAGTAAGTAAATGACCATTACAGAGTATATGTAAATACAGAAACAAGTGCAGTGAAGCTCTAAGGAGAATACTTAGATATTCAATAAAGCTCAAATTAGTTAATAGATGCAAAGGCTGAAAGAAAATTGCTCGTGGTGTTTAATCACATTTAGAAAGCTTTTTATACTTTCTGCTTGGTGACAAGCTCATCAAACTGCCCTAAAAGTACTTAGACTGTCAAGTTCCACTACTCTTACTGGATTTTTTCCAGACTTCCACTATTTCTGATAGTTGAACACTTTTCCTGGTTTTCTAAACTTTAATGTAGTCCCTTTATTTGGTATTTTATCAGTATTGTTATATAGCTGAACTAGTCCTTTTCCCTTTCTAGAGGGCATGCTTTCATTTTGCTGTGCCAAACGAACCATAGTTAATTTCATTTCTGCCCACAACAGTCTGCATATTGACCCTTGCCTGTATCCCTTTTCCTAAACACTCTAATAGAAACACACCTATTGTAAAAGCCTGTAGCATGCTAGCAAGGAATCCTGGGATCTCATCATCCCTTTCCTTGGAAACATCTTTTTTCATAACTCTTGACTTGTACTTTTTCTGTTATCAACTGTTACCCTTAATTCCCCTCATCTTATGTCATTTGCAACTAAACAGTTTTCAGCTAATAATGAATTTTCTTATTGCCACTTCCAAAAGATAGGACTAAGCAGCTGTACTATTAAATTTAATCTCATACACTGCAGGCTATTTCACAAGGTGATCCAGTTTTTCATCCCTTTTTTCGATCATGCAGAACAACTTTTTTTTATCAGCAGGCCACATCAGCTCTCTTCTTCTGAAGACTTTAATGAAAATATTAAATTATATTGGTCCAAAGACTCATATCTGAATCTCTGTAACTTTTCTCCAAACTCATAGTTTTATTTTCAGAGCAGGCCAATGCAATTTCCTCTTCAAGCACTTTAAAGCCTTTACAAAATATATTCTCAAATAACTGATGATGATGATGATTATTATTATTATTATTATTTTCTGATGTGTTAATTTTGCTTAATCCATTAAGTAGATTGTGGTTTTTTTAAAATTGTACAACTTACAATGAAATTTATTATACAGGGAGTGAAGGAACATGGGGCACTTTTTTTTCATCATTCAAGAGAAAAGGTTAGATAACCTGGTTTGAAAATATTCAATTGAGTTTCACTTCCATCCTAGTGGAAGCAGTTTTCATATTCTAACCCTTCCTCTACTGTTTAGCGTTTACCTCCAATTAGAAGTTCTATTATCCTACGTGAAAATTGAAAACCCAGTTTAAGAGCTCTGCCTAGACTTCTCCAAACCTCTAGTTTCAGGATGTGAAACTATGTTTGTTCACCCTATTTTTTTTAATTGGTGAAATTGAAGAACATTGAGGTTTTTGGATTACTTGCTTTACAAAGTTAGACCAGATTTTCGGCAATTCTTAATCTTAATTTTTCCATGTGTCTAAGAGTAAAAAATTAAGCCCAGAAGATGGAGTTCTTTTTTCATTTCTGAAGACTTTGGTTAGTCCCCGGTTTTCTTCTTTGTTTAATACACAAGTTCTAGCTATTTTGTATATTTAATCTAATTTATTTCCAGTGTGTTTAACTTCATTCATTTGACTTTATGAAGTTCACCTCTAATGTGTGAGTTGATGTTATTTTGCAGCTGACATACTTACCTCCGTTTTTTCTTTATTTACAGTGAACTAGTGTTTAATGACTCTTATTTTTTATCAAAGATAAATCTGAAGCTATCAAGATCATTTGTATTTTATGTGAATTTGGAGAAATGTTAGCTATCACAACTGCAGATGTACCTGGCAACACTTATTTTCTGATCTTCATAAGATAAATTCCATTCTGACATCATTCCAATGAACTGCCTATTAAATCCACTCAACTAATAGCAGAATGACAGAAGTTTGATCAACATCCAAACCTGGCACAATTCCAACATTTTTAAAATGAATCTTACCATACACTCCTTGAAGTCATTTTCACAAATCTTTTTGTACTATTCTTGTATCTTTGAAATCTATTGCACCATAAACACTATACCTCTGACTTCAGTTGGAAAGCTCTGGTCTTTCCAAGACTACTATCCTACCATCAATTTCTGCTATTTCTTTTATTATCAGGCTCAAAAGATTACATACAACCCTTTCATTAACTCCAACAGCAATTCACTGGAGTCAGTAATGGGTCTTTGTATTTTATCTCTAGCTTTGTAATTCATATTTTCTGCTTTCACCCCTTTTAAAATCTGTATTTTAGGTACCTTCCCTTCCCTCTGAGAGCTGAAAGCTACGAACTGTGATGAAATACTGATCTGTGATAACAATAGATGACAGTGAAGAAAGTTACCAAACCACTTGTTATGGCTTGACACTGAATGTTTGACCTGGTAAGCTTTTCTTTGTAGTACCTGAGCTGGCCAAAGCTGAACTTGCATCCTTTTAGGATGCTTCTTGCACCTTTCCTTTGTGCTCCCTAAAACTAATGTTTGACTTTGATGCTGAGAGTTGTTTTCACTGTTTCTTATTTAGCAAACAGGAGTTTGCACTGTGTAAACAATGAAAGCAGTGGTCACACAAAGGGCTTCTGATGAGTATCTTGGATAAAAAGTTCTTTCTTTTGTTTGCCTGAATGTTCAGCACTGGCACAATGCCAGTGCTCTCATGAAAATATATTGTCTCTAATGGCTGCTGTGAGATGTGACTAGAGACAGAGTAAAGCAGGCTCAAGCTTAGAAATAAAGAAAAAAAACTTTATTAACTTACAACTATATGTAAAAAGGAACCATCACATAACTCAGAATGAAAACCTTCTAAAAACATTCCTCCTCCTCCCCACAACTTCCATCAATACACGAAATAGAACTTTAGATTCTCAATCCAGTTACTACTTCTCAGATAATTAACTCTCAGTTTATTACCACTCTTCAGATAATCAACTCAGTTCATCAAGACGAGAGGAGTTCTTTTTGAACAATAGGCTTCTTTAGGAAACACAGTTGAAACTTCTTGTGTTTCATTGTCACATGTAGCACCGCCCGGAGAACATTTGCTATCGTGACATCTTCTTTCCATGTATAGTGCTCTCACCACTGCGCATGGATTAGAGCTGTTTTTAGGGTTTTCCTTTTAAGGATGCTTTGCCCAGTTCCAAAAAAGCAGCAGTCTCTCTTGGGACACCAGTCCCCCCCAGATTCACCCCCCAGGGAAGAGGGATCTCAAGAACAGAGATCTTTTTTACTGAAGATTGAGGGCACCACCACCCTCTTCATCCATTGTTGCTGTTCATGCTACTCCTTCACATAACATCACTGCACTCTTTTGGCTCCAAGCCATTGCCTCCCCCTAAATGCAGTCTGTGTCACAGGAAAAAAATGGCTCTGTCTATGGCTATAGAAGATAAGTCCAGCTAAAGGCCACTCTATCATCTCCTCCCACCTAGGATTCTTCTCAACTTTTCTGACATCTTTTACTTGCTCAAACTTTCACCACACTTGCCTATTTCCTTCCATTTTATGTTTGTCTCTCTCCTGGAGTGTTTAATGTTCTGTGAAGTTTTCATTGTCCAAGAAAAGGGTTAAAATCTTGGTGTCTGCCTGCCCAGTACTCCCACAGCCAGGCACCTTCTTGCTGCACCCCCCCCACTTCTTCTCGGCCAGCTGTGCTGTCAGCACATGATATTAAATTTCAAGGTGGCACAAGAAAACAGACAGGCTCTCTCCCTCTCTCTCTCTCGCAGGGGTGGGGTGGCTGCCCAATGCCTCTCAGTGTTCCTCCACCCTTCCATCCTGCAGAGGCCTTCACCTCCCCTCTCTGTCCAACGCCTGGCCTACTTCACCCGGCTGCATGGCTTCCCCTGCCCCACTCAGCCCACAGCTGGGCTGCAGCATCCCAAAAAATTCAAAAAATTCTTCCTTTTCAAACCGGGACACTGCTTCATTCACACTGTTATAATCAGCTATGTAATAGTTGGCTTTCACTATGTATTTGCTTTTGCAAGTTATTAAACACTGTAATTGCTTATAGATAATGATTATAAATTGTAACTGGCTTTAGATATAGCTCAAATTTGTAATCACTTTTGCAGATCGGATAACTAGAATTAGGCATAAAGCAAGGCTATCACAAGATACAAGCAGGCTTGCAGAAAGTGTATCACAAGATAAGATTGCTTTGGCAAAGTGTTGTCTGAGGGTGTATATTCTGCAAGAGCCGTCATTTCATAAGGTATGTCTGGTCTTGTAAAGTGTGTATCCAAGATAGCATCAGGCAAAGAACAAAGGACCATAAAAGGAGAATATCAAGTCTGAAGTTGCATCAGAAGACCACCCTGGACTGCCTCCCTATGGCCCATCGTGTGGACTTATGCAATGCTGTGGCAACCTGAGGCAGAGTTGTGGTCAACGGGTTCTGAAAATGTGTCAAGACAATTCAGGAAGTAATGCAATTGCAATAGCATAAAGGATTGCTTGCTGAAGAAGTGAATGTGCCTCTGGCTGCTGTCAGCCGCCCTGTGCTGTTACTTTTGCTTTATTGATCTGGCCCTTATTATCCCTTATTAAACTCTTAAAATTTTAGAGGAGTGGGCTTCATTTCTCACAACACTTACCCCTCTACAAAAGCTTAATTGCTTTTTCATTAATTCCTAGCTTGCTGATTTTGTAAAATATTTACCACAGCTCATTATGTCCAGAATTATATTCCACTTCCCTGCAAATCTATTTTACCAAGCAGCTGCTTCAGAAAACAAGCATTTTTTTCACAAGAGCTGTAACGTTCAAAATATTTTGAAAAAAAGCATGGATGCAAATAGCAACTTCATTGACCGTCACAGAATTAGAAAAATCTCCTTGGAAACAAGCAGTTTTCTCCTGGGCAGGAGGAAGAAATAGTGCACATCACACCATTAGGAGACAGTAGCTTTAATAAGAAATCATACTATGGAGAGTACGTGTAAAGCCATCGTGTTTATGACTTCCATAAGCAGCAAATTGAGATACATATTTTTGTGCTTGCAAAGAACTTGTAGGGTAGTGAGTGGAATGTGCTTCCCCAGAGAATGAGTGGGAGTTTACCAGGGTTGTAGCAGAGAATCTGCAGAGTCCAGATGCAGAGAGGAAAGTGTTGAGGAAGCACAGCAATTAGCAGGGTGAGGAAGGCTGGAAGCCTGCTCCTGTTTCACCTCCACAGCTTCAACTTTAGCATAACCATAGTTCCCTGATCAAGAGTGAGGAATGCCAGGATCAGCTGAGTCTGAATTTAATGTCTGCAGGAAAGAGTAAGGTCATGGGGATGATGTAGGAAACTCCCTCCTGCAGGTGCCAAAACCACTACTCTGATCCCCACCTGTAATCTCAGGAGACCTTTTGCTTGCTGGTTCCCCTCAGCAGGCCCATGGATCACAGCAAATTGTTCTGAGAAGCATACAGTGCTACCTTTTAGGGGAATTTGGACAGCCTGTAGAAACAAACTGACCTGAATGTCATCCCACATGCTAGAGAAGTGCTCTAACCACTGCAGGAATTCTGTGGATTTGGGTTATCTTCTTTTTTTTTCACAGAAAAACTGCATATAGATCCCTCACTTGAAATGACAGCACAGGACTCACAGTCTTGATTAATAAGTCAGTTTAATCTGATTTCTGAATTTTCTTTCTTGCTCACCACTTCAATGATTTGGAAGTCAGTAATATATCAGGTCTTAACACCCTAGAAATGCTACCCAATGACCAGTCAAATGGCACATCTAGTATTTTGGAGATTCAAGCCTTCAGAAAAATTTTAGCAGCACATCATACTAAGTAACCTTGAGATACAAAACAAATATCTAAGAGCATTAATGTATTTGTTAAGGGGTAGTAACAAAAGTAACTCTTCCATTAAAAATAAACAAAAATATAGTTGCAGAGTTGCTGCAGTTTCTGTGTGTCAGGTTTCTTTCGTCACCTCAAAAAACAAATCACTGAATATATTTTGTTAGGGAGAAAAGAATTTTGAATCTAGTTTTCTGTGATACCTGCTTCAAGGGGGAAAACCCAGCCAATGTATCTTTCATTTTTCATTACATAAGACACTCACAATAGAGGCCAGAACACATACATTTTAAATAACTATTATAAAGACGTTGCAGCCATCATGTACTTCCATTGTCTTCCCACTCTATTACTGGACATAATTGCACATATATACATTTGTGATCAAACTGACAAATGGAAACACTTGCTATTTGATTCTCTTTCATATTGCTGCATATGAAATTTGAAATATTGCATTTTATCTGAACATTTTAAAATAAGGAAACAATTATTTCAGATCATCCAATCTCAACAGCTGGCTTTTACACTTGGCTTACCACTGAAGTGAGGTTTTCAGTTCCAGTTTCACATTGTCCAAATTATTAAGTAGCGTCATCAGTGTGTTACTTCCCACTGCTGGGCTTGGTAGTGATCCATGTATAGGTAAGAATATAAATTTTAACTGAAGGAATGTATAGTTACCATTGTTTAGCTCACATTTACAAAACCAAAACACATAAAAAGTTTTGTTCATTAAAACTTTTGTTCATTTAAACTATTGAGTTGTCAGTAATATTTGAAGCAATGCGATAAACTTCTACCATGAGATCACAAAATATTAATCCTCCTGGTTTCAAAGCAGAGAAAAAAAATATATGTAGATTTTTTAGGTAAACCACTCAATTAGTATTGTCAAATCTGCTATTTTACTTTAATCTGACCTTGTATTGAGCTTGCTGAAAATTTTGCATTAGACAGATGTATTATTTTTAGTCTATCAGAAGTCAGCAAATAATTTAAACATAGGGGTAAAAAGGCAACAGAAGCCATGCTGACCCCAGAAATAGGCTACAGGAGACAGCCCTGCTTGCAGCCATAAAGTGCCTTGCAGGACGGTACTGCCAAGGAAAAAGTATATGATTCATACTAAATGATTTTCAGTGGCAATGGTGGTCAATGCTCAGCTTGCATGGTACCTTTCATTCGTGTTAAGCAGCACCATACTCCCACCAAACCAATGCATTGAGAGCACTACAAATATGTACATCCCTTCTCTGCTTAAAATGGTCTGCAGAAGCAAAAGACAAAAGAGAGCCAGTACCACCTTACAGAGTCTCAGTGGGAAGGAAAACTGTGTGAGCAAGTAGGGCAATTATTCGAATACAAATAATGCAGAACCACTGGCATAACTCTTACTGCAGCTCAGAGCTTGTGCCCCATGTACACTCTCTTAAAGCACTGAACTCTACTTACTGGACTGGAGATTTTAGGTCGGGTTAAATTATAAAGGCCTACACCTTTTAAAAAGGTCTTTTTTTTAAAATCCAGTTTACTGGATTTTAGAGGCTGTCGCCAAATGAAGATGTGCTCTTTATAAGAAAAAAACTCAGAAAATGTTGTATACCTTTCCAGAACAGCTGATACTAGCTTTATGAAGTCTTCATTCCTAATCCTGAAATACCAAAAGGTAGGTTTCCTAATCTCTTATATTACATTTTATTGAATTTTTGTATTGCTTTGTCATTTCTGGAAGCTATTCACCGTCATCCAGCCCCAGAATCTTCACCTTCTTTCTGGGAAATTTTCAAGGGATAGAAATATCCATCTCTTTCTTTGCTGTAATTACTGCCTGCTCCTTGAGGTATTCTTTCTGCCTCTAGACATCTTCCCTCATCAGCCTCCTTGCAAGGATTTCTGCCTTCTAAGACTTTCACATCTGTGTTCCCAGCTTACTTACTACCTCCTAATGGTATATTTTGTCCACTGTGAATGGAGCTGTTGACAAAAAAGACTTTATGAGACTGAAATAGGTAAATAAAGAGTCCTTCTTATTGTAAGTGGCCATTTAGGAAACTAGTTATTTTTCTCAGCCATGCAGAAGGAGCCTTACTTGGAGACACATTTTTCATGTTGTGTACTTTGCTGGGCTCTATAGACAAAGCAGCAGAGAGAAAAAGTGACTTTATTTCCTGCTTCTAAAGCAAGGAGTGAAACAGTAGAGAACAACATGTGTGTGAGGGAGGAAGGAGGAAGATAACCAATTTAGAAAAAGAATCCTGCAAATCCTCCTCCTAACACATCATTATTGAAACTGGCTCCTTGAAAATGTCATAGTAGACCTTGTTTGAAACAAATAGGAGCACATGCAGAGGTTCTAAAGTGACATTGGACTCAAACCCAAACATTTTGAGATCAGAGAACGGGAGCATATCATAAAGAGAAACAGTAAACTAACACTGCACAGCTAAGTTTCCAAGCAAGATGGGTACCAAAATCTGCACAGTCCTCAACTGTGGGCAGCACATCTTCCTTCTTCCAGGGAAGAGCAGCTTTTTGCTGCTGATCCCTGGAACTGCAACTGATTTGGCTTGTGAGAAGTCATCCTGAGCATTCAGGATGGGACATTATATGCCAGTAGGCCCTATACTGAGTGACTGATAGGAAAGATTTTTCCAGTTTTGCAAGTTAAATCAAAAAGTGCAATACAACTGATGAAAACAGGCTAAGAAGTAGAAGAATGCTGTAACCCCCTGCCAGCAGTAATCAAATTGAGGTATCTGCAGCCTATTTCTTATGAAGAAACACTGATCATAATTTGTCATCTTGTGAACATTTTAATTTGAACCATGGAACACCTTTTTTAAATTTAAAGCATTCTGGAGTACAGACCATCTCCACAATAAGCACGAAATGCAAAAGGATTTTGATTATTACTAGATTTTTATGGCACAGAGGCTCACAACTCAGTAACAGGAAGGATTTGAATTATTATTGGGCTTTTATAACAAGATCAGGCCAGAGTGTAGACTTTTCTAAAGTACAGAAAGTAATACAACTTCCCATCTCGTTAGAAATCACAAGTTCTTTATCATCCCCTTTAAATCCTGAAACTTTTAAATAATCCTTCAGTATTACAGCTGTATCTAGCATCAGTTTACCTTCTCATATTAATATGATCATAAAGGCAGATCATTGCCATTTTGTTATCTATCTTTGAATTACTGAAAAATGTCAGTCATCATTCAAACCTCTCTGTGCATAGGAAAATCCCACAAGAACATAGTGCAATAAAGAACTGAGACACCCTATGTGATAACTGAGGCAAAACTGAAAACAAAGGAAAAAAACCAACTTCTGTTTTAGATGATTTTGGCTTTTAGTAAGAATAACTTAGCAATCATGACCCTGAGGCTGGAAAACTGTACAAGTTCTGCGACCAACAGTTCTCTGAGTGGAACATTAATTTCAATAAAGTACAATACAGTACAAGTTCAATAAAGCTTGTAAGAGAAAAAAACCCACTTAAAAAAAATACATTCCAGCATTTAGAGCTTGTGGGATTTATTGCATTTTACAACTGTTGTATCAGTTTACCCACCCATCAGCACATTTTCATGGCATTTTGTGCTTCCAGCCCAGCAGGGATACATTCTGTTCAGAGACAAGGATTATTATTGTGGCAATACACAAGGACTGAATATGTGGCCAAGGGAAATTACACTATCCCCTTTTTAGAAATGCCTAAAAATCAAAAGAATGTGATTCTATGCCACCTATAGTAGCTTTGACAGCTATAGGCTAAGCTAGTGGTCAGACTAGAGAACCACTATAGGTCCTATCCAATCTAATTTATTTAACAAGTCTTCAATGCTTGCCTATGTCCAAAGTTAAGCCACCTTCAAAAATAAAGTAAGTTGCATTTTTCCCCCCTTGTCTTTGCTGTTTATGTAATTTGTGGGAACATCCAGAAACTACAAAATCACTGTACTGTATACTCTTAGGGTCAATTCCACAACTTATGTGAATAGAAATAAGGTGCATTTTTACTTAATTCCTTGCATAGTAGCAATACCCTGAGTCAGTATAATACAAGGACAGTATAAAAATTTTACAGGACACATTGTGCTAATTTAAACTTAGCATTATCCATGTCAGACATACCCATAGATGCCTAGACAGAATTATATGACTCCCTGAAAGGAAAAGTCTTAAACATTTAAGTGGCTAAGAAAAAGCTATCTTGCTGAAGTCTACAAATATCTGAAGAACTTGCAAAATGGCAGTATTATAGTTATATAAGAAATTCATGTCTGTGATCTAAAAAGTTATGATAAAATTGCAGTTTACTCCTAGCAAGAAAAAAGATCATAGATAAAATTCTTGTTACTGGGAAGAAAAAAAAAGATGCATAAGCACAAAGTGCAGTAAACACTGTCTAATCACATTCATTTTTAGATATAGATATATATACATAAATATGTACATATATATATACAGTATATCTGATTTCTCAAATACAAAAGATGTTAAAGCAATACATTCTTCCTGATTTGTAGTATCTATTTTTTGCACTGAGCACTTCTGTGTAAACAGATTTCTGTGCCTGAAATAAGTCTTGTGAAACTCAAGTGTGCTTCTGAGAAGATGCAAAGCCTTCCAATGCATGAGAGCCTAAAGATAACAACATGCGCATGTTATCGTACCAGAGCCGTATTTTCAACACAGTGTGAAACCACACTTGATTTTGACAACTATATGAAACATATTAGCCTTTCAAGGATCACAGGCCACCTGCCATGCTTGTTGGTGATGTAAGTCATCAGCAAATATGTGAAGAGTTCTAATTGTAATGCTGTTTTGCAGTTTAAGGATTTTCATTGTTCTTTTTTTTCCAACCATACCTCCCTTTGTATTAACAACAGCAGCAAAACAGGGTAAACTTTTATTCCCTTAACAAAGATATGTTTGATTTCACTTAAGGAGAAATTTGTCCCTTAATGGCAAAAACCATATTGTAGCGGTTTGGTTCACCAAATTAAGATTTCCCCAATTTTGAGATTTTCCAACCAATGAGCTGATGAGTGTGGTGGGCTTCAGTGCTGGCCAATCATACATGCCCTCTCTTCCTGATGTATACAGGATTAGGAGAAAGGCAAAGCAGGCTCAAAACTTTAAAAGGGTATTAAAATCTTTCTTTAAAAGAAAAATTAATAAACAGTAACTAAAAGAAAATAGTAAGAATTGAAACAAACCCTTCAGAACACTTCTCTTCCCCCTATAACCTTTCCTTTTCCACTGACAATGTAAAGCAAAAAACCCTAAAATTTCCAGTTTACTGTCTCTGAAATAGTCTTTCTTCTGTTCACATAGGGAGAGAAATCCCTCTTGTTAATGTTATGGAAACTTCTCCACAAGAGGAAAAAAAAGCATTTTCTCTCATGGCTCTTAATTTCCTCACTGATAACAGCTGCCCAGGGGACCCTGCCATAGGGAAGCTCCTCCCATTTTACACACACCTTCCCACATCTTTTCGATGGGCCATGTTGACTTATACTATTTTAAAGATGAGCTGTTCAAAGGCAAAAGTTCTCATTATCTATTTCCAAAGTCATCTTCATCCCTGGGAACAGAGATCTTCTCCTGGGGGCACAGGACTACTCTTCACTCTGTTCAAACTTCTCATGGGATCACAGTTACTTTAACATCTGTTTATTTTAACCTGGAGGCCTTTGCTTAATACCAGTTTGAACCCTTCATCTCCCCATAGTTTCATGCGTTATAGGGAACGCACAGCCTTTCTCCATAGCTTACAAGAGGATTTCAGCTCCAAAATCAAGGCATGTCCTCATCCCTCTCATCTGGGATTTAACTTCTTCCTCACTGACCATGATGTCTTCATGTTGTTCCTTCACATGCTTCCATCTTGTTCCTTTCTCTCACCTGAGGGAGGATAGAAATACTTGTGAAAAACACCAATCACTTGTTTTAAAATTTTAAAACTTTAATAGTAATAAAATGGTTATAAAAATAGACCAATAAGAATTTGGACAATCAGAGTTAGGACAGTAAAGGACAATAAAAAAGCAAAGAATTATGAACGTTCAGATGGTTTCCTCAAAAAAGCATGTCCACTAACAAGGGATTAACCCTTAAAAGCAATAGCCTCTTGCGTATTCATATATCTCATATATGATGCAAACGTTCTTTTCAAACTAGGGATTTTTCTGTTTATTGTCAACTTCTCCCCCTTCATCTTGTAAATCATGGTTTGACTCCATGGAGTATAAAAGTATGTAGAAGAAGCTTGGTTCTTCTCGGTAAGGAGGCAATAATTCTTCTCTTTGGGGTTGTAGTGTCTTGTTGCTGTTATCTCTGTGCAATGAATTTCTCGGTTATCCATTCTTTGAGCTAGTTAAAAAAGTATCTTACATCACATCGTTTCTATTTCAATATTATGTTGTAGCCTAAAACTATATTTAACACACAAAGGATTAATACAGCACAACTTTCTAACATAACACATATAATATTCATTTTAATATTTGCAAAAAGCCAATCATATAATATACATTTTTCACAGTATTGAAAGGGTTAACATCCTGCCTGGAGCCTGCAGATAGTCAACCTTACCCGGGTCGAGCGGGGTGCTACATACAGCGGGAGCTGTCGCTGGGGAAGCGGTTCCGATCACATCAGCCAGGCCAGAACTCAGCAGCATGCCGGAGGTTGGAGATGGAGTGGCGAGGGGCTTCTCCTTCTGCCTGCTAACGCTTACGGGCAGCTTCCACGGGGATAAAATATGCCACTACCCTGAGATTGCTCCCAGGGCCCAGCTGGCTCAGCTGGACCTCTTGCCGGAGGGGATACAGCAAGCAGCCAGATGTCAGCAAGGCCGGCTCCATCCAGCCCCGGAGCACCCCCTTTCCCTGCCCAGCAGCCAATGGGGGAAAGGTGGGGGGAGCGGCTGACGGCCTGGGAGAAGGGGTCCCAGCCCCACGGCAGGGCTGGGGAGGCCTGTGGGCTGTGTTCCCTGTCCCCAGGCTGGAATGAAAAGAGGAAGTTCACGTGTTTTCTTCGTCATTAACATGTGTTTTTCACAGAGGCGTGTCCAGCTTCCTACGGGCTGGAAGGTTTGCATCACTCCCCTAAATGTCTCTCACGCCAAACCATGACACATATTTTAGGCAGAATCACCCCAGAGCAATTGCATCTAATTATACACATTAGACATTGCAGAATATCTGTGGAAATTACAGCTTCTCCCTTACAGATACCAGTCACAACATTTCTGGCTGACCCTTTTCCATGTTGCAAGAAAAAAAAAAAAGCAGACCTTAAATTACTGCAAGGAGTTCCTCTTTTCCCTAAATGGATGCTCATGCCTGCTTTTTTGATAGTGGTGGTAAAAAAATCTGTATAGATCTGTATATATGTAGCAGCAGCAGTGACCCCAGTGGTCGTTCACAAATTATACTTTCAACAAGAAGCATGAGGCATATACTTTGCCACTGAAACTGAATGGCTCCAAGAAGTAGTCTGAACTGAATTTCACATCTGCATTTCTCATCAAAACCCTGCTATAAACATGGTATTTTGAGTTCATTTGAATTGATCTTTTATTTGGATCAGTCAACAGTAACAGTCAAAATAAAAACAAACTATAGCAACCAAAAATCACAGACTTTTAAATGCTTACACATTGTAAAATATTTCTGCAGCTGTAAGGCATTTTAAAACATGGAATGAAATGTAATGGGGAAGAAAAAAAGACAAAGAATACTCTAAAATTGTTGTTTCAAAAAACAATAAAAATCTCAGGCACCATATGAAATTCATTATTAAAAGTTAATCAGTTAGCAATTACTGCTCTGAGGGACACATAATTGTCCTTTTTTTTAAGAATTTATGAGTTGTGATAAAGCAATATAAACATCACGAATATTATAAATTTTGTTCTTTGAACAAAAACAAGCTACTCTCAACCCTAGTGATAAGGATGCTGACCCTGATCAATAATTAAACATAAATCATTGAGGTTTACCCTCCATCTTTCATCTGCGGATTAACTTTGCCAAACAAGATGTAAGGTATTGGAATAGGAATCCCAATATTACCAGTTAGATTGTGCCTGAGCCAGTCTGACCCTTGCTGCTGGGCCAAAGGCGGCAACTGTGGCATATCACCCCAGAGACACCTTTAGCTTGCTGGTGGTTGCAGCTGGGCACTGAACAAGTCCAGGCTTGTTAGGAACTCCGTTTACCTCAGGAAGGAAGGCTTCAGGCGATGGTGAAGAGAAAGGAGACGGATTCTGCCGGAGGGTTGATATCCAGAGCTTTATTCCATGGTCACAGAAGTCTGAATCACAGGTAACAGCTCCAACAGAATCACGAGCACATAGCTTGGTTCGGCTTTTAAGCTCCGGGACAGGGGAAGGGGAGGGACAGGTGAGCTACCAACCAGGTGGGAGGGGGAGGGTCTCAAGGGACGAGGGACACCTAAATAGGCCAATGATCCCCAGGCCTGAGGGACATCCTTTGAAAGTGACGAACCACACGACGCCTTGCTGGAATGTTAAAACTGATTGACAACCCAGCAGGGGGCGAGGGGGGAAGGGGGAGAGAGGTATTGCCATGCCTGGGAGGTGACCTGGAAGTCTAAAACAGGACATTACAACACTGCAACAGTAAAGGACATTTTATGTCGGTGAAATGATCAGTAGTAGCCCAAATTGAAACTAGCTCTGTAACACCTAGTAAAGATTAATACTGAAGCTGGAGAGAAGACAACTATTTCTGACACCAGAGGACTGAAATTTGCAGGAATTTCACAGCACTAAAGTGTCAGGGAACTGTCAATCCAAAAACACTTCCACAATCAACCAGGTGCAGCAAATTCTTCCAGGACAGGTTCTGTCTTCTCTGTAAATTGTTTGCACCAGTTTGGGAAATAATGAAGACCCACATGGAGGATATTATTCCCTTACCTTCACTAGCATGTCCTGGAGGCCACCTTAACTCCCACACAGCAAATGGCACAAGGCCATGACATTACACAGCCCTAAGGTAGGTAGAGCTGAGCTTTGTGTCTTCCTTTACCCTTATGGTGTATAGTGAAGGTATTACCATCACCTCTGTGAGTTGCTGTTCTCTACTTGCTGCTAAACCCTGTAAATTCAAGCCAGATTGAACTTTTTTGTAGCTGACTTTTGTTCTAGGCAGTCATGAGATCACAGATGCAAAGCTAAACTAGTGCTTTTTCCTCTTACCCCATAACATTTGAACTTTGTTGCCTTGTTTTCCTCACATCTTCACAGCAAGATAATAGTATAAAGACCTCTCAATCAAAACAAATAATCTCATTAGTGATATTTTGTATAAATCTAATTACCAATATTTTCAAATGGCAGAAATTTTAAAAGTCACAAAAAATACACACACAAATATGTGATGCCACATATGCAAATAAAGCCTAAATAAATGTTAAGATAATGTGATTTAGTAGGAAAAGTAATTGCACTGTCAACTTTTCCAGCATCCTTCATCTTGTCAAAAGTAAATAGTGCTGAACCTTTCAGCACCTCAGAAAAAAATCTTCTGGCTTAAACTGGCTTTTTTGTTCAATTGCTAACTACATTAGTAGTTTTCTGCTCTATAAATTAGAGAAAGATGGATTCAGTAGATCAGCTGTTGGGAGGGTAAGTTTGGTAGTCACAACCAGAAGGCAGGGAGCCCATGGGTATCTCCTGTATTTTAATATGACCAAGTGCTGGTGCTGCCCATGTATCAAAGCAACCCCTGGTGTTAACCCAGGCTGGGTATGAACAGATTGAGAACCGCCCTGCCCAGAGGGACTTGGAGTTGCTGTGGGTGAGAGCTGGACATGAGCCAGCCATGGGCACTCCGAGCCCAGAAAGCCAAATGTATCTTGGACTGCATCCAAAGACCAGTGGGTAGCAGTGGAGAGTGGGATTCTGCCCCTCTGCCCCACTCTGGTAAAACCCCACCTGCAGAGCTGCTGCTGAGGGGTCCCAGCACAGGAAGGACATGGAGCTGTTGTACAGAGCTCAGAGGAGTGACACCAACGTGATCAGAGGGATGGTGCTCCTTTTCTATGGAGAAAGACTGAGAGACTTGGGATTGTTCAGTCTGGAGAAGAGAAGGCTTCTGGATGACCTAACTATGACCTTCTAGTGCCTGAAGGGAGCCCCCATGACAGAAAGGTACTTTTTACAAGAGTTTCTGGTGATAGGACATGGAGGAATGGCTTCTGTTCTGGAGTGACTTTATGGTGATCCTCTATTCCCTATATCATCTGCTCTATAGCCAGAAATGGGTGTTGTAGCTTTAAGATGGGGCTGGGCAAGGTGTGGGATCCTTAGGACTCTCATCTTAGCCTAGGCAAGAGGAGGGGTTTTTTGCCTTTCCATGGCCTTGGAGAGTGCAAGCAGCACTCCAGTAGCTTTTGTTTTTTCTTGAACTGTTCAGTGTGGTTTTGGTCCGAGATCAGAGATGATGAATCAATGGGACAAGGATAGGCTGTGGACCAGTGAGATTCGAGGAGCTTCATCTGGAGCCCAGACCTAAGAAGGGGCTGACCTGTGAAAGTAAGGACCCTGCATCCACCAGCTTTGTCATATGTGAGGAGGAGACCAACACTGGAGATCCACCAAGTTCCCATCTGTTTTTTTTTTCCAAGCTGTTGTGTGAACTTTTTTCCTTTTGCTGATACAAAAGCTGGCACCATTTTGTTCTTCCCTGTCATGTGGCCAGGAATTTTTTTTTTCTTTCCCTGGCATTTCGGGTTGTTTTGTTCTGGTTTGGGGGCAGGTGTATGTGTGTGAGGGCTAAGGTTTGACAGCTACAGATGGGGAGAGTGCACAGGTGCTCAATGCCTTCTTTCCCTCAGTTTTTAGTGGGAAGACAACTTGCCTTCAGGATAGCTGTCCTCTTGGATTGGTTGATGATATCAGGGAATAGAATGGTCCCCCAGTTATCCAAGAAGAGGCAGTCAGAGAAGTGCTGAGACGCTTGGATATTCATAAATCCTGGGATGCATCTCAGGGTAATGAGAGAGCTGGCAGATGAGCTTGCAAAGCCACTCTCCATCATTTACCAACAGTCCCGGCTCACTGGTGAGGTTCCAGATGACTGGAAGCTGGCCAGTGTGACACCCATTCATAAAAAGGGTGGGAAGGAGGATCCTGTTAATTATAGGCCATTAGCCTGACCTCAGTACCAGGGAAGATTATGGAACAGTTTATATTGAGTGTCATCAGACAGAATTTACAGGATGGCAAGGGTGTCAGACCCAGTCAGCATGAGTTTAGGAGAGGTAGGTCATGTTTGACCAACCTGATCTCCTTTTATGACCAAGCGAACTACCTGGTGGATGCAGGAAGAGCTGTTGATGTCGTTTACCTGGACGTCAGCAAGGCCTTTGACACTGTCTCCCACAGCACACTCCTGGTAAAGCTGGCAGCCCACGGCTTGGACAGGAGCACTCTTTGATAGGTTAGGAGCTGGCTGGATGGCCGGGCTCAGAGAGTGGTGGTGAACAGTGCTGCACCCAGCTGGGGGCCAGTCACCAGTGGTGTCCCTCAGGGGTCTGTGCTGGGACCAGCTCTGATTTATTTTTATTGATGACATAGATGAGCAGATTGAGTCTTTCATTAGTAAATTTGTGGACAACAGTAAGTTGGGACTGTGTGTTGATCTGTTGGAGAGTAGGAGGCTCTGCAGAGAGACGTGGAACAGTTGGATGGATGGGCACAGTCCAATAGGATGAAGTTTAAGAAGTCCAAGTGCCGAGTCCTGCATTTTGGTCATAATAACCCCCTGCAGCGTTATAGGCTGGGGACGGTGCGGCTGGAGAGCGCCCAGGCAGAAAGGGACCTGGGGGTACTGGTCAGCAGCTGACTGAATGTGAGCCAGCAGTGTGCCTTGGTGGGGCCAGCACTGTGCCCTGGTGGCCAAGAAGGCCAACAGCATCCTGGCCTGTATCAGGAAGAGTGTGCCCAGCAGGAGCAGGGAGTTCATTCCTCCCCTGTACTCAGCACTGGTGAGGCAGTACCTTGAGTGCTGTGTCCAGTTCTGGGCCCTTCCCAGAGGATTTAGGAAGGATGTTGAGACACTCGAGCGCATCCAGAGGAGGGCTGGTGAGGGGCTTGGAACACAAGCCCTATGACAAATGAGTGAGGGAGCTGGGATTGTTTAGCCTGGAGAAAAGGAGACTCAGAGGTGACCTTATCACTCTCCACAACTTCGTGAAAGGTGGTTAGGGTTGGTCTCTTTCTCCAGGCAGCAACTGACAGAACTAGAGGACACAGTCTCAAGCTGCATCAAGGGAAATATAGGTTGGATATTAGGAGAAAGTTTTTCACTGAAAGAGTGATAAAGTTCTGGAATGGTCAGCCTGGGGAGGTGGTAGGGTCACCAACCCTGGATATGTTTAAAAAAAGACTGGATATGGCACTCAGTGCTATGGTGAGGTGTTAGGGCATGAGTAGGACTTAATGAAGGTCTCTTCCAATGTAGTCATACTGTGAATTCAATATCTAGCATTTATTAATTTTTTTCCCCAGGCATTATGGACACCTGTCAATAAATGGTTGGGGTTTTTTACACTTTCATCCAGTAGTATTCATTTTCTCATTGGCAAAAAAGGATTGTTGGAACCCCTTTTTTTGTTAGTAGAAACACTCATTCCGAGGTGCTCTTCTCCTAAACTTGTCTCTAAAGTGAGACAGCTTTGAACTGAAAGTCAGAAGGTTTAGATTAGATATTTTGAAGAAGAATTATCTAATCTAAAGGTTAGATAAAGAAGTGAAGAAAATTTTTACTGTGAGAATGGTGAGGCACTGGCACAGATTACCCAGAGAAGCTGTGGCTGTCCCATTTCTAGAAGTGCTCGAAGTTATGCTGGATGAGGCTATAAGCAACCTGATCTTGTGAAAGGTGTCCTTTTCCCTGGCAGTGGGTTGGGGTGACATGACCTGTAAGGTCATTTGTACCCAAGCAATTCTATGATTCTACAACTAGTAAAGTCATTAAAAAGAAAAAGCAAGTGGAATTTCTGTCAATTGCTCCCAGAATAAATAATCAAAGTATAAACATATTCATAGTTTTCATAAACATGGTACTTACACATATGGTACTTGATATTATGATGTCAATAATTGTAAATGAAAGGCCTTTGGTATTGTAAATACAGAGTAAATACCGAAGACATTTTGTGTTTTTATATTAATTCACTGTGGGTTTCATTTATTTTCTCCTGTTTTATTGATTAAAATATGTACATGTAGTTAAGTAAGTAGTTTATAGTCAAGAAATGAGCCAGGGTTAATATACATATTTTGACTGCCAGTTCAGAGTATTGATGATCGCGTAACTGGACTTGAATAAGTAACAAGTCTAGGAAACAAACAGTAACGCTGGTTCATTCAACATGGTGCAAGACGTGAAGGCTATATGTTTCCATACAAGTACTCTGCTGTGAGAGGTACATTGCTAGAGGCATGCACAGTCAGTAACTCTGAAGGCTATGGGGAACTGTGAGGGATTCTTTTAAACAGCTACCTCAGACAAAATTAAGCACAAAAGAGACGAATATTATATCTGAGATCCATTTATGGATGAGAAAAACTATGTGCCTCTACCAGAGGGGGACAGAAAAAGTAGAAGCAAAGGAGGGAAAGTAATAACCAGAGGGAGGGAGAGAGAAACAGAGCACGACAGCGTGTTACCACCAAGACTCTGAAGCGCACCTCAGCGTCCGGTCCTCAGCTGGTGAGTGCGTGTTGTGAGCCAGGGGAGGTCTCGCGGCTGTCGGGAAGAGATGCAAAGCGGAACTTGTGGCAGGTAAGAGGTAGCTGCTTGAGCAGCGACAAGCAGCGGGATGACCAGTGAGGTGGTGCTCAGTAGGTGGTGGAGCAGCGGACAGGACAGCGTGCAGGATTACGGCTGGCTGCTGCGGGAGCTAAGACAGGGCGAAAGCACGGTCAGAAGGCAGGGTCAGGCAGGCGGGAATCACTGAATGAGGCCAGACCGCTGGGAGAAGGACTTCAGGCAGGACAAGCCAGACTGAACAAGGCTAGGAGCAACTAAAAAAACAACTAATGAGCTAGGCCAATTGTGACGAATTGCGTTTATATCCCATTGCTTCTCCCATGGTCCGATCCCTTAAGGGTGATCGTGGGTTACCCAGGGGAGTCTCCCCTAGCAACAGGGGTTTCCTGGCCTCTCGGGGCAGTTGTGTGCAGCCTAGTGGTGGAAGTCTTCTCCCTATACTGGCTGTTGGGCCAAGTCTCCCCAGAGATAGATCTGCCCTCCATTTTCTAAAGAGGGTGCCTGCTAGAGGTCATAATATCGCCCGTCTCCTCCCTCTCACGAGTGCTAGCCACCCTCTGCATGTGAGAATGTGCTAACACTGCAAACGTGTATAGCCTCTCTAGTAATTTTCCACTGGATGCAGAAAAATGGATTTTTACCCCACTGTTCAAGAAATTAAACAACATGGAGGCATAAATAAAGATTACTTTGCTTTCTTGCACTGTAGCACAGGCATCAACAGGAAGAAAATATAATGCAATAAATTAACACTGAATGAAACTTATGCCAGTAATATCTTATTTTTGAAAACTTCCCAAAAGAGCATTAACTGAATGAAGTTTTGTTTATACAAAAGAGATTTCAAAAGACACAGAAGTATATTTCATTGAATCTCATTCTTGGCAGTAAACTTACATGTCAGAATCTCCTTCAAATACTAGTATCTCCGTGCTGTATTACAAAGTAAATTCATGTTTGTAACATCCATAATTGGGATATTCTGGAAAAACTTCTGAGTACTAAACTTCAGAGTACTTGCTTGCTGGTGCATGGGTATTTTTTTTCTGCTTTGCTATTGGTACTTGCAAATATGATGTTCATAGCCCTGAAAGGGCAGGTAGAAGAAGTTCAGAGGACAATTACATCTGTTGAGGGGAGAGACTAAGAAATGTAGTCTTCATCAACCTAGAAAAGAGATGATGCGGGATGGTTAAGACAGCTTCATAAAACCACAAATGACATGAGGAAGATGAATAACAAATGATTGCTTAGTTTTTCTATGGATTATCCATCTTTTATTCTTGAAAATAATGAAAAATTTTAGGAGTTTGAGTCATCAGATGCATAATTTTCATTTCCACTGATTTTAGTAATTTTGCACCTACAGAATCTGTGGAACATAAACAAGCAGTAGGGTGTAACATGTTTTGTGTGCTGCAGCTGCCACAGTGCTGAGACCAAGTGAAAGTCAAACAAAAGGTAAAGCTTACACTCCACATATAATTAAAAGTATTACCTAGTGGTTAATGAGAAATTTCAGAAAGTCAAGGTGTGATAAATTTATTCTAGACTTTACAGTTAACTTTGCACTTGATTTATGTACTAAATTGATACATTACCTGCTTGTAAGAACATAGAATAAAAAATCTGATAGGTTTGCATGGTGTATTTTGAAGGTAGGAGGTAGATATATATCAATGTTAGGTTACTAGAGAAGAGATTTTTTGATCATTAACTTTTTTCTGCTGTCCTTCCACATGGTAATTAGGGAACAACTACTGCAAATCAAAATTTTCAAAACAGACCTTAGACTGTCATCTCAAACCTCCGTTCTGTTGCTGAGATGAAAAAACATACTTTTCTTTGATCTTTTATTAAGGTAATAGGTCTAGTCAAAAGACCTGTTTTCTTTCAGAAAATAAGATGGCAGCAAAATGGAGCTGTGTGATGCAGCAAGTATTTACAAGCCTTCTCCAAGTCACAGAGAATCTTCTGTCACAAAGTGGGTCAGGCTACTAAAGAACATCCCTGATGATAATTTAAAAATGACCAGCCTGCTCATTAAGACATGTTTGCTATGAATGGGCAGCTTTCACCTCCAATGTGCTCTGACAGTTAATCCACCCTTGAAGACAGTGTAGTATCTCAGTCCCAGGGAAAAGGTAGATGAAACTTTAAGATATCATGGTGTGATATCTTTAAGTTTCATCTACGTTTTCCCTGGGATTTAGACATCTGGTTTTAGACAACTGGTTCTACCATCTGTATGCCTTCCATGGGAGAAAAATATACATATATGTATATTTTAATCCTTTCTTTTTAGCAAACTTGCCTGAAAAATAGGGCGTTGTTTTAAGTTGTAGCATCAGAACAAGGAATTGGGAGAACACCTGTCTATACAGTTGAAAACAGTATTTTCTCACCATAGATGTTTTCCAAACAATATTCTTATATTCTTGAAATGGTCTTTTGTCAGTATCAGGAAAAATTTAATCACAAGGCAGAGGTTCAGCTCTAGATCAGACAAAAGTCCATGCCCAGCAAATACTAGTCCAGAAAGTCTGCTAATAAATTAAAACAATGTGATGTTACTTCTCCAGAATCAGCTTCATCAACACCAGCAACACTCAAGTGCTGGCAGACGAGAAGTTCATATCTCCGGATTATCTTCTGCTAGCTCTTCCTGAGTAGTGCATGCTATGAATGCTAGCACTTCAGAGCTTAGCTCCAGGAGGGATGTGAAAACACCTCATGATGAAGAGGATGTGATACACGGCTGTTGGGGAAGATGAAACAGGAAAGCCTTATAAATATGATTGTCTGGCAAAAGATTTTGAGAATATAGAAACTATAAGCGAGATTGAAATGAAAGCAAGCTTTGAGATACCTTAGTTACTGAACGACTGGAAAACAATGGTGTGGTCAGACTGAAGGTAATCCCCTTTTGATGAAACAATACCCTCTGCTTGCAGACAGGTCCAAGTGTCAGAAAAGACCCTACTAGCTTAGCAGAAGAGGTCCAAAGAGTAGTTTTTAGGGCTTAAAATGTAACACAGCATGGTAATGTGATGATTCTTACAGGCTGTATGTAAATGCTATAGGATTTGTATATTGTACTAGATTGGTTAGTGAGAATTAGATTATTCAACACAGAAAGTGATTTATTGTATTGTAATGGGAACCTTGCTCTCTTACCCTCTTTCTCATCCTCTTACTCTCTTACCCTCTCATCCTCTCTCTCTCATGCTCTTTACCACTCTCTTCTCTCAGGCCTGGTCCAAGCTGCAGCTGGCATCTCCAAGCAGGGCGCTGCACCTACAACCTTTGCAATAAACCACAAGTTCCACAATCTGGCATCAGAGATCTCTTGTCTCCAACTGTCCTGACCATCCTACCCCCCTACGCTCCTACACACGGAAAGACTCAAGAGCTGCCAAGTGGTCAGAGATTTATCAGAGCTTTCCCCTGGAAGGGAGTATATATCACCCTTTCCAGCATTTGTCAGAGTATTGCTTGATACTTGAGAGCAGTTTATTTTAATAAAAACCAAACCAAACAAAAAGACAAGGAAAAAAATCCAACAAAATCACAACTAAAAAAAACCCACTACTAAAAATCCCCAACCAAAAAAAACCTGCCCCAACCAAAAAGGCATGATGGTCTGTAAAACCTTCAAAATTTCAATGAATCACCAGGATTGTGTAGAAGAAGTCTGTATCCAGGTTCTTCCACAATTCCTCTTCAAATAAAGCAAAACCTGGTGATAGAATGTGTGGGGGGCTTGCGGGGAGGAGGATCTTGTTTTGTTTCTCTATTTCATAACTTCTGGCACTTATGTCATGATTTCCTGATATATGCTGGTGCAGTAGCAAAACATAAAGCAGAAATATAACGTCTGCTGGTGGTCCTCATTATCACACTGGATCTAACACAGAATTTTAGAATCAATTTTTTTTTACATAAGGGAGAACATCAGTTGATCTGCTGACTTCAGATCTTGGCCCCTTAGTCATTACAAACACAGTGAAAAGACATCACTGCTTCTTCCCAGAATGCTTGTGTTGAATGAGGCTGAGAATTGAGACAGAGTAAGGATCCATCCTGAACTAGGTGAAGTGTCTGGGAGAGATGAAGGGTCTGTGGAGCTAAAGCTGAAGGAGAGGCCGCGTTCCAGAGACAGCAAGGAGACAGAGAAAGAAAAACAGAAAAACCACGAGGTCAATCTGCCCCCGACCTAGGAATTCCTCCGATAAAGAAGAATTAGTGCTAAGTGTCATGCAAGATGAATATGTATGAACTTATTGTGAAACTGTATGCATATGCATTTGGAAGGGGGATAAAAGGAGGTCTGAAATCTTCAGGGGTACGCATGCCCTTTTGGGGAGTCTTGCGTCCGGCGCGCGTCGTAATAAAGCATACCAGGCTTTACAACTTTTACAAGTTGTGAGGTTTCTTCTTTTCTCCGCAAAACATTTTGGCGAGCCAGGCAGGAGTTCTCTGTCCCCGCGGGGGCAGGGGGGATAGACGGACCTCCAAGGCGCACCCCAGGATTTTTTCCTGGTGGGGCTCCGCTTGTCTCAACTTGCCACCTGCGAGGACAGACAACGACCCGCTGGCCTGCGGAGGAAGATGGTATGTACTATGGGGCCCCAGGGGGGGAGGAAGGAGAGAAAGGGAGTAAATCACCCAGAGACGTCTGGGTTCATGGGTTCAGCTGATAGAGCAGCTGTATTAGAGATGGGGTTCAGCTGATAGAGCAGCTGTATTAGAGGCCGGGTTCGTCATTCTTATAGAGCAGACCGCTAGCGGCTTTGGGGGTAAGCCGGGTGAACCCGTGTATGTGTGTATTGAGGATTCATAGTTCTGATAGAGCAGAACTGGTGAGCCCGTGTGTTTTGTTCGTGTGTGTGATGTCCGGACACTGTGTTGTTGTATGGTTAATGTGTGTGGCCAGTGCACTGTGTTTGTGATCGTGCAGGTGATAAGTGTATGGTGTATAAAAGAGAGTAAATCTACAGTGCCCTACAGTGCGGGGGGGGGGTCAGTACTCCCCGTGTTTGAAGTAGCCGAGTGAGGCCTGAGGCGCCGGCTGCAGCAAGCTGCGGGGGCAGGGAGAGAAGTGCCCCGTGGAGAAGCGAGTGGAGGAATGTCAGTGATGGTATTTATCGTGTTTGAATGTAGTGATTTGTGTAGATTTGGTACATTTTAACTGTGAGTATGAGCTCAGAGAGTTCCTTTGCCTTGGATGTTTGGACTTGATCTCTAGACTGTGTGCTGTGATTTTGATTGTGTCCAGGAAAAATTGATTTGAGTAAATGCCGAATTATGGTGTGCTGTGTTGTGTTGAGAAAAGTGAGCACTTTGAGAAATAAGCCCTTTCCCAGTGATTTTGTGTGGTGATTTTCTTCCGCTGCATTGTGGTAATTTGATTCTCAGATTGTATAGTGGTGTTTGTGGAGATTTTAAGGTTTTGTTGCAACAAGAGTAGCATTTTACATAGGAGAACTATAGTACGGTGATTTATGTTTAACTTCGATAAAGTGAGTTAAAGGAATTCCAAGAATTCTCCCCCTCATAGTAATTCAAGCCTTGGCTCTAGTGAATTTGAGATAAAGGGGGGGGGGGAGAGTGCGTGTGTCTGTGGGCATATCAGAGTTTCGGCTGTGACTAGCACAGCCTTTTTGCAAAGCAGCAAAACAAGTGTAAGTAGACACAGTGCTTAATTAGATTGTGCAAGAAGAGAACTAGAAAAGACTGATATTTTGTAAAACAGAGTTTATATAGAAGGGATGAATGAGATGAATTAGTTAATGAGACTTATGAGATTTATGAGACTTCGGTTGGTACTGCAGTAAGTCTTTACTGGAAACAATCCGCTGAAAGGATTTAAAGTTCTCTGTAACAAACAGAATAGCCTGCCTTTGTGAGCAATTTCGGGGAGCCTTTGGTACATCAAGAGGCTAGCACGCTGTGTGAGGTGACAGTGGCTGCGCCCTGGGCACAGGGACAGCTCTGGCTGCCCTGTCTCCCCAGGGAACACGGGAATGGCCTGTGGGCAAAAGCTGGATGTGCAGGTATTATTGCACTGCGGTGTTTATGAGAAACACTGGTATTGCTGTTTTGCTGTTCCAATAAGTGTCAGGGTACACGCCCCGAGCGTAAATTAGAGGTTTCTGGTCAAGCGGATTCAGAACCTAAGGTCTTAGAGCTTGTGTGTGGGAATCACATCTGATACCTGCCACCTGGAGCTGTGTGTATAGGAGGAAAACTGAGAAACTACTGTGAAGGTCTGTAAAAAGGTTTGAATGGAAGCGGGATAGGGCAAGGAGAAATAAATAATGAGAACTGACCAGAGCAAACAGGTTCCTAAATTAGCCCCTTTTGGGAGGGGCTCATTGGGAGGAGGTTGCCAGTAAGAGCAGCTCAGAAAATAAAAAGATTTATAGTGCTTCATTGCTGTTAGTACTGTTTTATAATAGGAAGATAAATAGGATAGTTTTTGTATGCTGAAATGTCTTTTGTTTTAAGAAATCACCCAGAATGACAAAGAGACTGTGAGATCGGACTGCTGTCTGGTCTTGGCCCCTGAAAAGGAAAACATGGCAAAGAGAAAGCAAATCAAACATGTTGTTCAGCATGCAGCATAAGATAGCAACGTATGAAATCAGGCAAGGATTATCACGCTGAAATGCGAAGCAATCACAGTTCGCAAAATGAGTACATATGATTTGTAAAGGCTTCCTCCCAAGGTAAGGGAGGAGGGGTAAAGGTAACCTTCCCAAAAGGGAAGAATTTTTGTCAGCACAAGGGTCATGTGTTCAGTTTTAAATAAAGCTTTAGTACCTGTGGAGAATGTTTATGTTGTAGTGTGGGGAATGAACAACTGGCCAGTCTGAGAAGGCATACTTTTGCAAACCTTTAAAGTAACATGTGTACTATGTGTACCTAAAAGCTTTTGTACAATTCGTTCAATTTGCTAAACATTCGCAAGTGAGAAAGGTTACTCTGGAGGCAAATAATATAAAGATGTTAGGCTCAATATTAACAGACACTGAAATTAAGAAAGACATTAGTAAGGAGATATTAGAATAAGTAAATAAGTGTTTTCAAGGGTATGGGCCTCTGCTGCACCAGGGAGAGTGAAAGATGCCCCCCCATGGGATGCTCCCCCATCAAGCTTAATGAAAGAACACAACCAGTGAGAACTGAGTAGTACCCTCAAAAGGAAGGTAAGGAAGGAATCAGTCCAATAACTGGTAGTACTGGATTAAGGGCTGTCAATAAGATAACACAGAATTTGTACCCTGTGGTAGCAAATCCATAGACCTTACTAACTTGTTTAACACCTGAGCTAACCTGGTTCACTGTTTTAGGCCTAAGAGATGCCTTCTTTTGCCTCCCTATCCACGAAGCCAGCCAGAACATTTTTGCATTCAAACACAAGCTCACACAGTCCATGTGCCTGAAGGCTTCAAAATTCTCCACTCTGATTGGAGAACAGCTTGCAAGGACCCAGAGTCCCAGGAAGCTCCACAAGAGGAAAGGAGGCTGTTGCAGTACATAGATGATCTTCTAGTAGCCACTCGGACGAGGGAAGCAAGAGAAGCCTGGACGGTAAGCCTTTTGAATTTCCTAGGACTCCAAGGATGCAGAGTCTCAAAGAAAAAGGCACAGGTAGTGAAACAGAAGGTAATCTACCTGGAGTAAGAAGTGAGTGCTGAGCAGCAGACTTTAAGGCAGGGAAGTCCTATGCCAAACCCTGAACCCCAGACAACGAAAGAACTCCAAACCTTCTTAGGCATGGCAGTGTAGTGCCAGCTGTGGGTTCATAATTGTGGACTGTTCTCCAGACCCCTCTGTGCTCTTATTGCCAATGGGAACTGAGATCTCCAGTGGACAAGAGACACCACACGGGCCTTTCGCCAGCTAGAGAGTCCCCTCATGTCGGCTCCAGCTTTGAAACTTCCAGATGTAAGTAAAGCATTCTTTCTATTTTTCCACGCAAGGAATTGCCCTGGGAATATTGGCTCAGGACTTGGGTCCATACCAGAGGGCAGTCGCTTACTTCTCTAAGCAACTAGATGCAACAGCTGAAGGATGGCCAGACTGCCTCAGAGCTGTAGCAGCAGTTGTGCTGAACATTCAAGAGGCACGCAAGTTTACCCTGGGACAAAAATGACTGTGCTAGTGTCCCACACAATGTCCGCAGTACTGGAAGTAAAGGGTGGCCACTGGCTTCTCACCAGAGAGGTTTCTGAAATACCAGGCCATCATGGTAGAGCAAGATGATGTAGAGATAGTGGTGACTAATATTGTCAACCCAGCTTCTTTTCTCAGTGGAATCAAGGAGAAGCAGTACACCACGATTGCCTGGAGACCATTGAAGCTACCTACTCCAGCCGCCCAGACTTAAAGGACACTCCTCCGGACTATGCAGAGACCTGGTTCACTGACAAGAAAGCGACATTGCAAAATTCACAGTGACTACCTGCAGAGAGGTAATAGAGTCTGGACCCTTACCAACAGGTACCTCTGCACAGGATGCTGAGATAAATGCATGGACCCATGCCTTAGAAACAGCAAAAGGCATTCAGAGTTGTGCATACACATGGAGCCATCTGGAAGGAGAGGGGACTGCTGACCTCACAGGGAAAGAAGAGACAATCCAGCTGCTGGAAGCAGTTCAGCTACCTGAAAAGGCATATTAAGGCACACCAGAGAGTGAGCTTAAAATTGAAGGGAAGAAATGAGCTGGCAGATGGAGAGGCAAAGAAAGCAGCAAAGGGTGAGGTACAGATTTTCCTCGAAGGTAAGCCATAATACAATAATACTAATCAAAAGAGACGTACAACTGCAAGGGGTGGGCTACCATTGAAAGAGAGCTAGTAATCCCTTCCCATTTTTGTGGTTACCAGTGAAGGAAGGGCACTAGAAAACACACTAGGGCCTAACTACCTAAAGCCTTTTATAGAGTGTGGCTCCTTTCTCAAAATGACCAAGGCTGCGAGTGATACAGAGTGCACTGGAATACTGGAATGAAGTGTTGACTTTGAAGTAGTAATTCCCACAGGCTTTCTAGAACACACATCTGATTGAAAGGACTGTTGTATCATTGTCAGGAATCTATATGCCACTATCACTCAGGTGAGCTGATAATGTGATCCTTGCCTCCAGACTAACCTCAAAATACCCCCCACCCCAGGCCAAAACTCGGTCAGACTGGGAGAGGCCATGGGCCTGTACAGCAGTGGCAAATCAACTTTTCAGAACTCCCAAGGAAAGGGGGGTAGCAGTATTTACTGGTATTAATAGATACATTTTCAGGGTGGCCAGAAACATTCCCCACTAGAACTGTCAAAGCTCAAGAGGTGACCAGATCATTTTCACAAGAGATAATACCACGCTTCAGAGTTCCAGCCACAATATCCTCAGATAAAGAATCACCTTTCATTTCCAAAATAGTGCAACAGATTAGAAGCCATCTGGGCATAGATTAAGAACTTCACACCCCATACCGCCCCCAATCAAGCGGCCAGGAGTAGAGAATGAATCATTTGATTAAGCAGCAAATCATAAGACTGGGGCAAGAAGCTCTTCCACTAGCACTATTGCAAATTCAAACTAAACCTTTTGCGCTAAAGGAATGCTGAATCCTTTTGGAATGCCTTATAGAAGACCATAGAATACAAGGGGAATGTCCAGAATGTCCACTTACATGGTGGCATTAAGCAAACAGCTCAGAGTAATTGAGAAACTTGTGGCTGGAACTCGGAGCAGGGAGTTGGATAGCCTGGGTTGATGTATATGTTAAGTCTCTTACAGAGAAGACTTCGGAACCACAGTGGGAGAGACCACTGCAAGTACCTCTCACCACCTTCACTGCAATCAAAATCAAGGAGCAGAATGCTGGATCCATCACTCTCGGGTGAAGAAGGCCCAGAAGCCCCTTCAGGAGTGACACCAGGAGACAATGAACTGAGACTAAAACTTACTCAGGCAAAATGAGTATATTGTGGTCGGGAGTAGCTCATACTTTAGTGTACAGAATTGTTTTGTATGGAATTATAACTGAAGTTTTAGAACTAGAGAGTACCTCTACCCAAAGCAATGCTGAATGGCCTTGGTCCCTGGCATTTAATCAGTATACTGGATCCATAGGAAAACCTTCTGAGATAAAGAAGGTTTATATTAAACATATCTACTGTAGTAATCCACGAGAATCAAGTATGTGAGGAGGAAGAATAGCAAGAACAGGAGCTGTGAACACTTCAAGGAATCTGAAGAGAAGAAATCAAAGTGAAGTGCTTAGTCATCAATAAGATGGCTTATGAGAGACCAGATGTAATTAGTGTCTGAACCTCCCCTGGTGTATATGAACACCAGGAAGTCTGTGATGACCTAAGTGAATCAGACTGTTGGTGTAATTTCACCCTGATACAGCCTGTAGAAGTGACCTGCCTTTGAGCTCAAGTTACTGTCAGACTTTCATTTGAATTCAAAGTAGACACTGCACTTTTTACCACAGCGGGGCCTTATACACCCCATACTAGTTCAGACTCTACCCAAACTCCAAACTTAGACCTAACGTAGTAAAGAATGTGACTGAACAACAGCTATTATTCAATCCAGAATGGTCTCTCAAACGTGTGGAGTTGATAATGCAAATTAACATCCAACCAGCCTGCTCCTCCTTCCTAAAAACTTCCTTTGAGGGCTGGAAACATGGTCACAAAAACAGGCATATCTCAGGAGCAGAACAAGAAAGGAAGGAGCCAGCTCTCCTGGTGCCTAGAACCAGGAACACCAAGAAATCAGTTTCCTTAGGTCATTTTCCAAGCTGGTTGGCTGAACCCCCAGGCAATGGCTGGTAAAGGGTGCTGAACTGCAGGTGGTAAATTAACCCAAGCAAAGAAGGTGATTTTCCTTATTTATAACTGTCCCTTTTCCTACTGAGATTTAGATCAGTGATTGTCCCATTCTGAGGCAGTTGGATTCTGCTTAAAAGAAGTAGAGAGAGAGACCCTCTCAAAGCTCAGCAGCAGGCTGTAAGATTTTGAGCATCACTTTTGTGCTGAGTGTTTCAGTAGCAGAAACCTGATCCCAGTTTCTTCTGAGGCACTGCAATGAATTTAAGCTTTCTCTCAAGATTTCCCCTCCATTATCCTCTGCCCTGAACACAGTCCACAGCTTGATCTTAGCTAGGGGCAAGGTAGGTGAAGTTTTGTAGACCAGGAGAGACATTCCTGCTTGCCACACATCTGAGAAATCAAGTGCTTTGGAAGGAGAGAGAGAGGTTAGATTCCCTGAAGTCTCTACATTTCAGAACAAACATCTGTCTCAAGTATGACCTAAACCTCTGTCAGATACACTTGTGAAGTGTGTCTGAATTTGTAGTATGAGCCCAGCACATCCCTCTGGCAGGGAGGGATGATCATGGACAGAAAGCAGTTCCTGTTCCCCATAACAAACATCTAACTGGCATATTAGGGACAAGATTAGGAGTTTTAAATAGAATTGATTCAGAAATACTGATGAATAAACTGGCTGCTGCAGCAGGTAGCCTAACAAAATTGAAGCAGCCTTTATAGTAATCTCTACTGGCATTAGGAACTAGCCAGTGACAGATTTCAAAAGTACTGCCAAAGTAAAGAAGTATGAACAGGCCGGGGACCAAGACCACAAATTGATAGTAGAAGCACTTAGTATAGTTCAAGATAATGTGTCTTTAGCTTTCAGTTGTATACAAGCACAGTTATGGATACAAGCAACAGCAGCTCTGATCATATAGGAAAGGGGTGAAGGTAATTTTCCAGCTGAAATTCAGAAAATTGAATGAGATAATGCAATTGATTTTGAAAGGAAGTTTCAATCCTGGTGGACTATGGTGAATTTCACCTATGATCCTATTTCTAATGTGGCCACTGCCTTTGTGCTTACCATATGTAATGCCACTGTTTATGTTATCCATCCCATCATTGCCCTAAGATTAAACCATGAAGAAACAACACTCTATCCTTCAGAACATAGAGTGTGGGCACGAAAAGATGAATGAAAAGTGGCAGATAGTAAACTTAGAATCCTGCATTACTAGAGAACAAATGGGATTCATTTGTGAAAGCAATACTGCTAATGCCCAGGATGTGTTTGGACACTGAACAGAGTATTTGTCACTTTGAAATTCATCCAGTCACTGACCAGAAAACTGTGCTCGTATATACTGGAAAAGGGTGTATGTTTGAGAACTGCTTATGCTGCTGTACAAATTGATAGCAATGATGTTATTCTGTCTAGTAGAAACCATTCTAATCTCTGTATTTGTATTTGTAATTTTGTTAAGATTATTGGGTGTGGTTTTTCGTATTTGGTACCAGTAACATCCCACCAGCTGATTACAGCCAATTACACAATGTATCACAGACTACCACCTACCCCTATCGGGGCGAACCTTACATTGGTAAAACAATTAATTAAGCACCAAGACCTATTAGAAGTCTTGAAAGAAATCCGAGAAAGTGGAAAGAAAACCTTAATTACTGTCCAACATGATACAAAGGAAATAACCAGAGTTCTACAAAGAATAAAATACGGATAATCACTGGTGAGATGTGATCTTTGGGTGATCACCAACTGCAAATGGAATCTTTAATAAGTTGTGCCACCCTACTGTAGTTTTATTAATATTAGTTGGGATAAGCTTAGGATTATCTACTACATTGTTAATTTGGAACTCGAGGATACTACAACGAATGGCTGTACTAACCTCTTTATCAAACATACATAGTGAAGCATTAAAAGACACTTATTGTCGTGGAAATTTTCCTTAAGTAAAAGAATTTACTTATTTCCTAGGAAAGGGGGGAATGAGACAGAGTAAGGATCCATCCTGAACTAGGTGAAGTGTCTGGGAGAGGTGAAGGGTCTGTGGAGCTAAAGCTGAAGGAGAGGCCGCGTTCCAGAGACAGCAAGGAGACAGAGAAAGAAAAACAGAAAAACCACGAGGTCAATCTGCCCCCGACCTAGGAATTCCTCCGATAAAGAAGAATTAGTGCTAAGTGTCATGCAAGATGAATATGTATGAACTTATTGTGAAATGTATGCATATGCATTTGGAAGGGGGATAAAAGGAGGTCTGAAATCTTCAGGGATACGCATGCCCTTTTGGGGAGTCTTGTGTCCGGCGTGCGTCGTAATAAAGCATACCGGGCTTTACAACTTTTACAAGTTGTGAGGTTTCTTCTTTTCTCCGCAAAACAGAATCTGGTACATAAATTCAGCCATGCAAACCATGACTAATACAAAGAAGTTATTGTGGTTCTCTTATCCTTTTACAAAAGAGATCTGTACTCACCACTGTGACCTGCCAGCTGCAATGTCTGTTAGATGTTAACCTATAGACTTGAATGATGGTAAAATTGATTTTCAGATGACAGTAGGGCCTTTAAAAATCCATAAAATGCAAAACCAATTCATGTTATGACCTAACTATTTATATATTATTTGACATAGATAATAGCCAGCTACTTTTAAAATGTTCAAAGTACTTATGCTGTAACGTTGATAGAGAAGTTCGGTTAAGTTGCAATTAGGAGCACTACAACAGTATCTTGAGATAGCCTGAATGGACTGCTTGGAACTGAGCCAGCTACCAGCTTGCAGTGCAATCTATTAGAGTTAGCTTCATTACTGCATTTCTGTTTTACTGTCACAGTAGAGAATGCAAAATAATTCACAAGATGTGGTATTTCCTGGGGTCCCCCGTGGCAGGAAGGAATGACTCTGACTCCATGTTCTTAGAAGGCTAATTTATTATTTTATGATACTATATTATATTAAAAAAAGCTAAACTAAAACTATACTATAGAAGAGAGAAAGGATATTTACAGAAGGTTTAAGAAGATACTAATGAAAAACTCGTGACTCTCTAGAGCCTCGTCACAGCTGGACAGTGATTGATCATTAAGTTAAAACACTTCACATGAAACCAATCAAATAATGACCAGTTGGTAAACAATGTCCAAACCACATTCCAAAGCAGCAAAACACAGAAGCAGCGAATCAGATATTTATTGTTTTCATTTTTCTGTGAGGCTTCTCAGCTTCCCAGAAGAAGAAATCATGCCTAAGGGATTTTTCAGAAAATATGACAGTGACAACAAGACCCATACTTTCATTCAATTACCTGTGCAATCCATCTTCACTAGAGACCCTCCTGTGCTTTAAACTAATGCATAGGACTTGTATGGAACCCTAGAATTATTTATGTTTCACAAGACCTCTAAAATGATCAGGTTGTATTGGTAAGTCAGTACCAATTCATTTGTGTTCATCACTAAACCATATGGCAGGAGCCACATCCACATGCTTTTTTAACACCTCCCACAATGGTTATTCCACTGCTTCCCTAAGCAGCCTGTTCAAATTCCTTACCACCCTTTCAGTGAAGAAACTTATCCTGGTGTGTAATCTATACATCCCCTGACATAACTTAAGGCCATTTCTTCTCATCCTGGAATGCCCTTGTAACTGCTTAAAAATACATCTGTTATGTTCATAAATGCCATTGGCTTTTGCTTATTAAAAGTAAAACATAATAAAATAGTTAAGGCAAATTTTCCATAGTTTTCTACTAGTGTTTCTCCTAACACTTGCTTTATCATTTAAATTACAAAGTCATTGGATCATTTCAGGTCAATAAATGAAATCATTGCTAACAAAGGACTGCTCAAACTCTGCTTAAACGCTCTGTCAGCATCATTTAATCTTGAGGGCAGTTAATTGTTTTTAATTCAGTGGTTTTATGGTCTCTGAATATGATAGACATGTCAGCTTGTTAGATTTTGCAGTGCGTTATTCAATAATACATAATTTTATACAACAATTATAATAGTATAAACCCTGTTTCTGGGAAGTTTACACACTTAAAAACATACAAACCATAAATAATTACCCTTTTAAAAATTAATTTACTTCTGTGCATTTGTACAAGACTTCAGCCTATAAATCTAGTCTTAGTTTGATGCCAAATTGATTTTTTGCCTTTTTTTGCTTTTATATATTCTCTATGTTCTTTACACATATTTTGTACTTCTGTGGCCCCTTACTGGATTTGTAGCTAGCCTCTGTGCTTTCCCCTACCATCTCCCTACCCTGATGTGGCAGAACCACAGTCCAGAGGATCGAAGCTAAAGACCCAAGACCTCCCCAAGAACTGACCTTGCTTATTCCTGGGAGCCAAGGTTGAAACCAGCTCTTCAAGACACATATTCATAAACAAAGTTTAGTTCCTATCTGAGGGGGGAGGATTTAGAAGAGGGTTGAACTGGCAGGGAATTACATCACCACTTATGCGTCTAATTGGGGATTTTTGTCAGTTATGCTAATTTGATTTTAAAAACTTTATTCACCTCCTGTGGGGATGTGCATTTGGGTACTTTCCATATCTTCTCCTTGGAGGTCTCCAATAAAGACCAGCCTTAGTACTATCTCCTGTACTAATACTATCTTGAAAGTGTATTGTTTCATTTCTAGGTTCTTTAAGACATCAAGTTACTCTGAAATGCCACTCCTTTGACAGTCTGCAAATACTATTTCAGCATGCAAATTATTGCCAAACCATAAATGTGGATGTTCATTCTTCTCTGGTACTGCCTGAAAATGAAAATTCCGTTATAAAATTTTCCCTTTTAGAGAGTGTCTTAGGTTGCAAATCCAAGATATGGTTGGGGGTGTGTATTCTACTGCCATCTGATAGAGCTGGGGGAGTTATCCTCTGTTAATCGGGCCACCTGTTAAAACCAGGTGTGGCAGTTTTCTTTATCTCTTCCACAACCCATCCTCCCTCAGGGGAGATACCTTCTGTTAATGGTGCATTGAATCTCACTGCTTGACTGATAAAATTACATAGTGAGATGTTCCACCCAGGGGGAGGAGCCAAGCATTCCTACCTGGATATAATCTGAGATTTGGAACCACAGTCAGCCACTGGATTCCCAGAGGGGCAGCTATCTTTTCCACTGGATTCCCAGAAGAAGACCAGGCCCATCTACGTCACCACTGAATCTTCAGAGGAAAACTACACCTTCTGCAGGATCACTGCTTCAACAGAACCTCATCTGTCACTCCAGGAGGACTGCAGCCATCATTTAATTGGGCTGCTACCAACACCCTGACCAAGAGGGTATCAGGTCATATCCTGACTCTGTGTTTTTTTGTACTATTGCATTTTTATTTTAATTTCCATAATAAAGAACTATTATTCCTATTCCCATATATTTGCCTGAGAGCCCCTTAATTTCAAAATGATAATAATTTGGAGGGAGGGGGTTTACATTTTCCATTTCAAGGGAGGCTCCTGCCTTCCTTAGCAGACACCTGTCTTTTCAAACTGAGACAGATTTTGGTGCCTAACCATGGGGCCTGACAGCATCAAGAGAAAAACGGTGAAAAAAGGAATAGCAGTTATTGAGTAACCTAATTTTTGTGTGCTGGATATAGAAACCTCATTAGGTGTCACCATGTGGTCTAGCTTACCATGGTTTGGGTGGCACATGGTCGTGGCTACATTTCTCCTGTTAGCAGGCCCTTATCTAAACTTGGGTCCTATAACTAAGGCCGCTGTGGTTGTTATCCAGTTTTCTTTATGGGTTAATAAGCTGAGGAATTATTGGATTTTTAACTTTCTGTGGAAGGCGGGCGCAGGGATTCAGCGTTATCACACACCAACTGTATGTTTTTGGGGTTACTTTAATAATGGTACCTACTGTGAAGAAATGACACTGGGCGAAATTTTCTCCCAACCCTTCAACCAGCTCTTTGGGTCTGACACACCAGTTTTCAAAGGGTTCAGATCCTCTCTAGATGCTAATGTTATCATAGAGTAGTTGGTGTTGCTGATACACCTGTTAAGCTTGTTCTATTTAGCATTCATAGAGAAGGGGAGATTGGCTTGGGTAACAACCCTGATACCAGAAAAGAGGGATGCTGCCCCAGAACCTGACACAGCACCAGAGACTAGGGAAGCTGCCATAGAGCCTGACCCTGCCCCACAGCCCACCTCAGAAATAAACCACCCAGATTGGTTGGGGATAATAGAAGATACACCAGATACTGAAGGAGTACATCTCCCCAGCTGGTGGGAAACCCTCTCCCCGCCTCGAAGAGGGATAATCTAATGGTGCAGCAATGGGATCCTCAGATGTTACAACCATCCAGGTTCCAGGTGAATCAAAGGCAGTCATAGCCAGCAGCATGCCCCTGTGAAAATGAGGAAGTTTAAGATGAAGTCAAAGAACCCAGATAATAAGTACAAGAAAGGAGGACCCTCACAACTCGCAGGGGAGCCAACGGTTGAAATCATCACCAAGTCCCTGATGTACGAAAGTCTCTGTAATTTGCACAAGGACATTGTATGACAGGGGTGCGAGGCTTGTACAACCTTGTTACTTTGAGTCTGGGAACTTAAGGGTACAGGCATGCAATAAGATGCTGATGAGGTAAGGAATTTGGGACCCTTGACCCAAGATTGAGGTGTGAATCAGGTATTTTTAAGGGAGCCAGGGTCCCTTTCCCTCTGGGAGTGGCTTTTAAGAAGTGTAAGAAAGAGGTTTTTCCACAGACAGAATGCAAGAGCATCATCATAGAATGCACTGGAAGACCCTTGAGGAAGGGATCCAACAGCTGAGAGAAGTGGCAGTATGGGAGGTACTCTTTGGGAGGAACGAACAGCATGAGAATGACCCTGACAAGGTCAATACACCACCTTCATTGCAACAATTAATGCCAATAACAACCAAGAGACAGTGGGTTCTGTTGCCAACAGGCTTAGAAATTACAAGAGTATGATCAATGGCCTGAAGCAGGCTCATGTCTCTGCTGTAATTAAGAGCCTCCAAGGCAAGATGAGGGAGGAAGTGAGGAGGAACAGTTCTCATATGGCACCAATGTGAGTGACAGGCTCCAAAGTCAGAACCCAATGTCCCCCAGACAGGGAGATGGTACACCCCACAAGCTGACCTGTGGTTCTTCTGCGTGACCATGGGGAAGACATGGGAAGGTGGGATGGGAAACCACTTCTGTCCTGGCAGCACAGGTGTATCAACCTGAGGGAAACACTAACCAAGGGAGTTCCAGTAAAGTGAAGGCAGCCTCAGCCTCCCATGACCAAGCTACTGGGTATGATCTGACAGAACCCCTTGAAGGACCTTCTAGTATGTATGCCCAGGAAGAAAGTTATAACCAGGGCTAGAGGGGGCCTTACTCTAGCCAGGAAGAGGCACAGGAAAACTGGGTCTTTTGGACAGTGTGGATCTGATGGCCTGGCACATAAGAGCCACAAAAAAATGAAGTGTTAGTTGATACTGGTGCACAGTTGTCATGGTTTGAGCCTGGCACAGAGCCAGTGCCCCCATGAAAACACCCTCTCCCTGGTGTCTGCTGTGAGATGTGACCAGGAATAAGCAAAACAGGCTCCAGCTTAAACATAAAGAACACTTTATTACCTAAACTACAGGAAAATAGGAAAAAGCTATAAGGAAAAGAGAAAAAAAAATTGAAAACCTTACAAAAAACACTTTCCTCCTCCCCACCACCAGAATTTCCCAATCCGATACATTCTCCCAAATCGCCAACTGCCCAGCCTGGCACCACCCTTTAGTATACTCAAACTTCAGTTCATGAAGAGGAGAGGAGTCCTTCTTGTTCCATAGGCTTCCCCTGGAAACACGCTGAAACCTCGTGTGCTTCCAATGTCACTCGGCACCGCCCGGAAAAGTCCTTTTGCCGCTTGTGATATCTTCCTTCCATGCCCAGTGCTCTCACCACTGTGCATGGACCAGAGCTGCTTCTAGGGCTGTCTTTTAAGGATGCCTTGTCTCACTCCAAAAAAAGGCACAGTCTCTGCTTTGGGACATCTGTCCCCCCCATATTTTTCCAATCCCCTGGGGCCAAGGGGTCCCCACGATGAACCCTCCTGGTTCCGAGGCACTGCTTCCCCCTAAATGCAGTCTCTGTGTCACAGGAACAAACTGAGTCCATGGCCACACAAGAAAAGTCCAGCCAAAAGGCCACTCTAATCATCTTTCCCCACTCAGTTGTCTCTACATCTTTCGGGCCAGGTCCTTGTCTCATCTCATCGCCTATCTCCCTTCTTATTCAGCTCCGAGGAGGATCAGCATTTTTGCAAGGCCCCAGTCATGTAAGAAAGGGGTTAAAACTTTCAGTCTCTGTCCGTCCTGGAGCACTCCGGCACTCCCGCACACGCTGCTGCTGCTCCGGCCGGCCGGCACTCTTCCCCCCCCTTTCTCCTCCTGGGCTGGCTGCTATCACATTCAGACGCCGGCTCTCCTCTCTCTCCCTCCTGGGGGGGGGGAATGACTGCCCAATGTCTCTTGGGGCTGCTCCTCCACCCTTCCATCCTCGAGGGCCTTCTCACCCCCATCTCTGTCCAGGCCCCGGCCTACCGAATGGCTGCCCCTCCCCCACCCAGCAGCAGCGGCTGGACAGGGGAGGGAGATCTGACCTCTTCGCCTCGACGTCCCAAGAGGCCTCTCAGGGCCGAAGCTCTGCTTTTTAACCCCTGTGTATTCTCGGGGGTGTGTCCAAACTGCACTGGTCACACCAGGTGCCAATATCAACCTCCGAGCATCCATTGATTTGACCACAGCCTCCCAGAATTCCCACTTCTTCCTGGTCAAACCACCACAACAGTGTACACTAATGCCATTGGGACATGCTGGGACAGAATCTGTTTCCATTGCTGGGGTGACAGGGGAATTGCAGCAATTGACCCTGTTGGAAGCTGAGGTGAGCCTGACTGGGAAAGAATGGCAAAAGCATCCTATTGTGACCAGCCCAGAGGCCTTGTGTATTCTAGGCAGAGACTTCCTCTAGAATGGCTATTACAAAGACCCAAAGGGACGCAGGTTGGTTTTTTGAATAGCTGCTGTAGAGGCAGAGGGCATTAAGCAGTTGAACACCTTGCCTGGACTGTCAGAAAACCCATCTTCAGTAGGACTCCTGAGAGTGGAAGAGAAACAAGTACCAATTGACACCTCGATGGCGCAGCACAGACAGTATGGACAATAGAGATGCTGTGATCCCCATCCACAAAATGATCCGTGAGCTGGAGAGCGAAGGGGTGGTCAGCAAGACCCACTCAAACTTCAACAGTCCCATTTGACCTGTGTGAAAATCTGGAGAATGGAGATTGACAGTGGACTATCATGCATTGAATGAAGTGACTCCACTGCTGAGTGCTGCTGTGCCAGACATGCTGAACTCCAGTATGAGCTGCAGTCCAAGGCAGCAAGGTGCTACACCACTATAGACATTGCCAATGCATTTTTCTCCATTCCTCTGGCAGCAGAATGCAGGCCTCAGTTTGCTTTCACCTGGAGAGGCGTGCAGTACACCTGGAACTGACTGCCCCAGGGGCGGAAGCACAGCCCCACCATCTGCCATGGACTGATCCAGGCTGCACTGGAAAAGGGTGAGGCTCCAGAACATCTGCAATATATTGATGACATCATTGTGTGGGGGAACACATATATGGAAGTATGTGAGAAAGGACAGAGTCATCCAGATTCTGCTGGAAGCTGGCTTCGCCATCAAGAAGAGCAAAGTCAAAGAACCTGCCCAAGAGATCCAGTTCCTGGGAGTAAAGTGGCAAGACGGACGGCATCAGATACCCACTGAGGTCATCAGTAAGATCACAGCAATGTCTCCACCTACCAGCAAGAAGGAAACATAGGTTTTTGGAGAATGCACATTCCTGAGTACAGTCAGATACTCTCTACCTGGTCACCCGTAAGAAGAACAATTTCCAGTGGGGCCCTGAACAGCAACAAGCCTTTGCCCAGATCAAGCAGGAGATCACTCATGCAATAGCCCTTGGTCCAGTCATGATGGGACCAGAGGTGAAGAATGTGCTTTACTCTGCAGCTGGGAACAATGGCTTATCCTGGAGCTTGAGGCAGAAGGTACCTGGGGACACTCGAGGCCAGCCACTGAGATTCTGGAGCCGAAGATACAGAAGGTCCAAAGCCAACTACAGTCCCACAGAGAACAAAATCTTGGCCACCTGTGAAGGAGTTCAAGCTGCCTCAGAGGTGATTGGCATGTAAACAAAACTCCTGGCACCTCGACTACCAGTGCTGGGGTGGATGTTTAAAGGAGAAGTTCCCTCTACCCACCGTGCCATAGGCACCACATGGAGCAAATGGATTGCTCTCAGTGCACCTGTATTAAAAACCCAAATTGCCCTGGGATTTTGGAAGTAATTACAAACTGGCCAGAAGGTGAAAACTTTGGTCTCATTGATGAAGAGAAGCAGGAATAAGTGATACGTGCTGAAGAAGCTCCACCATAGAACCAATTACCACCAGAGGAAACTCGCTATGATCTTGTCACTGACGGTTCCTGTCGCATCATAGGGATGAACCGGAAGTGGAAAACAGCCGTATGGTGCCCCACACAACAGGTCACAGAAGCCATTGAAGGAGAGGGTGAATCAAGTCAGCTTGCTGAACTTAAGGCCATTCCAGACTCAGTGACTAGAAATACTAAAGGTAAAGCAGAAAACAAACAAACAAACAAAACCCAAACCAACAAACAAAAAAAGAAACCAATAAATCATCTGCATACAAATGATCTCTCACAATGAATTGTAAGACGAAGTTTTCCTCGGCAATATTCAGGATCTCCTCCTGCATGTGAGAAGCACAGCCTGCAGGTTGCTCAGAGAAATAGTGAGGTCTCTGATAAATGCTTTGGAAGGTGCTGGGGCCCATAATTGCTGGTCACTTTTTAAGCACCACTTTCCATTAGGACAAGATTTGGCAATTCCAAAATGCTGGAAGTCAAGCAGGTCAAAGAGAAGGTCCGCTTGGCTGAGCAGGGATCTTTGGAGCTAAGGTGACAAAAAGGAAAGTGAAAGCAAGGTTGGATTATGTAGGAAGAGTACAGACATGTGCTGGTCACCACTACAGCAAAAAAACTGTGTATCCAAAGCTCAGTTGGAGTTGAAGCTGTCTAGGGCTGTGTCTCATTTTACAAGAAAGGTGTCTGCTAGGGAAGACAGAAAATTTCCCTTAGAATGGAGAAAGTAGAGTGTTACAGGGCTTGCAAGGGTTTTCAGGGTGAAGAGAGAGACGAGAATGTTCAGAATGAACTCCATGTTCAGAAGGCTTGATTTATTAGGTTATGATATATATATTACATTATTACTGTACTAAAAGAATAGGAGAGAAAAGTTCTCAGAAGGCTAGCTAAGCTAAGAATAGAAAAGGAATGAATAAACAAAGGGCTGTGTCTCAGCAGAGACTGAGACCCAGCTCTGCCGTGAGTGGTCAGTAAATCCAAACATTCACCCAAGACCAATCACGCATCCACCTGTTGCATTCCACAGCAGCAGATAACCATTGTTTACATTTTGTTGCTGAGGCCACAGCTTCTCAGAAGGGGGAAAAATCCTAAAGAAAGGATTTTTCACAAAAGACGTCTGTGACAGTAAAGCCCCTTCCTCCCTCCCTCCAAATTATCGTAATTTTTAAATTAAGGGTCTCTCAGGCAAAGATATAGGAATAGGAACAACAGTTCTTTACTAGTGTGTATAACAAGGCAAAACAAAACTACAATATTTATGGCATTAACAACAAACAGAACCAGGGACCCGGTAACAGTTCCCTTGCCGGCAGTCCCTCTGCCCTTTGGTACAGTTGCTATCAGAGCCGGCAGCAATGAGCAAAAATCCTGGGCTCGTGGGCAAGATATATCAGCACTTTCGCAGTAGCTGGAACTGTGGGGACATGCCGGCAAGGCAGCACGGTACAGGCTACAGCATGCAGAAAATGCAGAGCAGTAACGAAGAAACAGCGGAGGCGGGACAGCGGTGGCCCGGCTCTGAGAAGAGTAGGGAGAGGTGAAGTTCCGGATTCCACAGGCAGATAGTGATCGGTCATTCAGGGCTGAGATACAGTGGTGCTGGTGAATTCTCCTCGCAGTAAGCAACAGCCTGGCAGTCCGCCTCTGATGCTGCAAAGCGAGAGAGGACTGCCCCCAACCCCGTCTCCTTTTTTACCTACTCCCATTCTCGCGGTGGTATCTCTGCCCTCCCCGTCACCGCCCCCCCCCTCCCCCCCCCCCCCCCCCCGCCAGAGAAACTCCCAAACCCCACAGGAGTTCCCCCTCCTCGCCATCTGTGCTTATTTGCAACTCAGTGGGAACAAAATTCCATATTTAACAAGGAAAGAAGAGAAGCCAACCTCCAATAGACTGTTGCAACAATAAAAAGAACTTTTAAAAACATGTTAACAGCTAAATGTAGTGTAGAAAAAGATATTAGAAATAACATTGGCCAGTCACATCATGGAGAGGGTCACTTCACTGAACAGGGACTTACACAAAGCAGAGATGGTTAAAGCTTTCTTTGCTTTGGAACCAAGGAAATAACACAAAGCTCTGTCAAGGAGGGTTAAGCTGTGCTGGGCCAGGAGTTGTCTCAGTGTTACCAGCCTTGTGATGGCATTGTAATCTTCTGAGACTGAGTCTGATTCCCCCTGTGTTCTCAATGCCTTTATGAAACAGGAAAATATATTTCTGAATTACATTATTAAGGCATTAGAATTCATTATGGTATTAGAAAAGCTGAACTAGTGTTTTTATTATTTTTCTTATACTAAAGAGAAAGTGAGTATCTTCATCAATATACATTTTCATAGATATTATATCTACAAAATCTGGCATGAAAGCATGAAATTAAAACAGACTATCACTGAACTGAGACAAACACTGACCCATGGCTGCCCCCATGGTGTTGGAAGCCTAGATAGTATTTCCACAAGCAAAGCATGAGATATTTGAGTCACACTAAAGAATGAATAAAATTATCCCTAATCAAAACACAAATCTCTCCTCTAACTTTGTTTTGCAATGTGGAAACAGTGTTGTCTACTGTAAAATGTAGATCCTATAAACTTGTCTGTGGTAAAAGTATAAAATTATGCATCAATAGATGACTTAAATCTGCCAGGAATTAAGGTGGTCATTAGAGAAGGTTGGGAAAAAAAAAGACAATCCAAGACCATATCCTAACTTTTCTTTAACCTCAGTCTGCAATCATGTGGTTTCACAGGAAAACACAGGACCAGGCAAAAGCAAAAATACTTCCAATCGTACCCAGAGATTGTTCCAACTTTTCAAAAAAAGTTGATAATCACAATAAATTTGAATACACTTTCAGTATTCTGAAGATAAAACCATGAAAATACAAAAGTGTTGAGAGGGAAGAACTAAGTGAGGGGGAAAAAAGAAGAACGTAAAGGGTGAAATGGCTCATCTCACTATTTTGAGCACGACAAGAACAGCTACAGATTTGTATTTTCTTGTCAACTTAAGGCCTATTATTCAGACTTCAACAATAATTTTAATGCAGAACACCAAACCTTTTGAATCCCTGCCAAGCATGCAGCATCAGGATGTGATGCTTTCCACAGCTTTTCAAGAGCCATTTGGACCCACTATATACACAGCACCTGACAGAGACTCAGCTTCCTGCTGGGAATGGGAACAGGACTATTGTGTGGTACTATATACACCTGTAAAAAGTTGTGGCACCAGTGCACTGTACGCCACTAAAATGTTTTGATCTGCCAAGGGAAAAGAGGCTGACCTGCCATGTTTCAGATTTTGCTTCTCTTCAGCCTATGAAAATAGTAAATCTCATTTGTAAGAAGCTTTATAGAGGGAAAATCTGAGGTTAATACTGTAGAAAGAAAAGTGAATTTTGTTCAAGCACATAATTTTTTTTATAACAGGCAACAGGGTTGAAGTGGAAGTATTAGAATAAGTAATCTTCATCATCACTTTCCCCCTGCAGAGAGAACAAGAAGATATAATGGTTACTGGTATGTTGCTCTGCATCAGATGCTGACAGTTACAATTTTACTTCCATTTTAATTTTCTGCTATGAATATGCTGCTCTCAGCAAATGAATTTACTGTTTGAAGAAATAAATTCCCATTAGGATAATATTTTAGGACAGCAGCAACTGCATATTTTTGTATTGTTAAATTATGTAGTCTGTACAGTCTAGTTAATTTAATAGTTCAGAAGTATATGCCGGGGGAGGGGAAGAAGGGGATCTCAGTGCCCCTGTTTGTCCATCTCAATTACTCTTATGCTCTGAAGCAAGAGAAGAATATCCTTTCTGAAGAGAATTTACTTACTTCAACAAGACCTGGCTTCCTGTTTATTTATTATTATTGTTATAATAACAAATAAACACTTAGAATGCCAGATAGTGGAATCACAGAAAACTTTGCTTTTAAATGGAAATTAAAACTCAGGATTACCTGAGATCTGCATTGAAAACTTCACCTCAAGTTGCCTGAACAAGCGGAGGTTGTTGGATAAATGCAGTTGCTTCTACCTTGAGTATTTAAAATGGAGCTCAGCTGCCTGCATGTTGTACTCCTGTTGGACACACACATGGGTAGTCCCTTCAGATATCTCATTAAGTGAACTTTATTTTTCAGATTGCTGAGGACATAAGTCTTTCACTAGAGCTTCACCCACTCTGAAGAATCTCCACAGGAAAACATGGCTCATGTTAAAATAAGCAATATGCCATTTTCCTAATGATGCTATTTAACCATCTACAAGTGATGTTAAGTACTATTCTAAAAGGATGTTATTGTTCAGAAAAATAATAATGGACCTAATGAGCATATTTTTCTAATGGTTTTTCTTCCTCATCCCAAAAAGTGAATTCTCCCTATTTCTAATTCTATAGAACACATTACAAGTTCCACTTTCTAAACCAAATCATAAAATAGAAATGCAAGGTAAATATTTTGTCTAACACAATGTGAAAAAGTTATGAGATAAAACTAATAGCTAACACTTGGCTAGTTTCAATATGAAAGTGAAGAACAATGGAATACATATTGGGTGGACCAGGCAATTCATGCAAACCACTGTGGAGTTCAGGATGAATTAAATGTCTTCAAAGTAAGTCTAAACTATTCAAACAGAGTCTTATAAACAACATACTACCTACCATTCACTATGTATAAGATTTCACACTTTTTCACAGAGCACAGAATAACAGCATCCAGCCATATTGAGTCCAGGTCAGTTCTGCTGAGCACAGTACTGGAAGACACTGACTACATATAAACAAAGTAGACAAACCAAAAACTAGAAAGATTAACTACATTGCTGTTGTCAGTCTGGTTTAGCTTGATAATTTTTCAAAATGAAGTAAACCTAGTCACTGTGACCGTACCAACTTTAATACTGCCCTCTATGTACACAAAGGATATAATCTTGAATTGAGGCTTTAAGTATCAAATGCCATCACAAAACAATGTGCAAAACACAAGTTTCCTCAAGCACTGAAATTGAAGAGTAAGTTCCAAAAGACTCATTAACATGTAATTATAAAGATGCAAGGTATTACATACCAATGGAATATTCACCAAAACTATAACACAGTTTTTTTTCCATAATCATTCCTGCACCAATTTCTTCTTTCTGTGACTTCTCTTGAAATTTACTTCATGGTACAATAATCTTCATTAGCATTTAGCAAATAATAATAATAATATATTCTAGCAGAATAGGGAACAACACTAGTGCAAAGCTAATTGAATATAAACACCTAACTGAAATGTGTAAAAAAATTTCCTCCTTTTTACTCAGTTTTATTATCATGGGAATATACTTCTTGTATTCATGGACACTAAGTACTTTGACTAAGTAACAATGGGCTATAACTTACCTATGTGTTTCCCATTTTCCATTATTTATGTGGCTTTTGTATTTAGGTGACAAATATGTCTTAACTCCAGCATTTGGGACAGATGTTCTACTAGATCAAATTTTATCCAGTCCACATTTCTCATCATATTCACATGTTCAGATATCCATGTACTCTCACTGAAATCATGAAACCCATAGAAAAGACTATGAAAGCTATTGAAACCAATTGCGCAAGCAGTTAATTCATTTGCAGTAGTAGTAAGACTGCCCTGCATTATGGATCTTACTGCATTTTTCAGTAGAAGAGTTTTTGGGATATATCTGTTTTCTTGAGTACTTGAGCTGATAAGGAAACTCTCAGAGCCTTTTGGAGTTAGAAATTTTTATTGGTATAGTAGAAAAACCACCCTTTTTTTTCATTGCCTGTTTTGCTAAAAATCTCTATTGGACATTTTCTGAATACTGAAGTTACCATTCTGGGAATAGTTAAACAGACATTTTGTTTAGTTTTTAAATTATTTTTTTCAAAATTTTGATGCCAGTTATGTGAGCAGACCTAAGCAAGTGAGATTTATTAGGTTTCAGAATGACACAAGCCTGATGAAATTATATTCTGTTTAAAAGTTAGAGTTGGCCACTAAGGCGTTGAAAAAAACTAAATGTCTTAGCTCAGTCTGTCTAAGAAGCTACTTAAGAAGTCTTAGTATGTTGTTACTTGGTCTCCCATGCAAAATTTAAAAGTGCGTTACAGTTTCCAGAAGCAGTCCTCAAACTATCTGGAGGGATACTGACTAATGCAATGAAGGTTTTTCTGTGTTCTCATAGAATCAAAGAATTATCAAGATGGGAAAAGACTTTCAACATCATCCAGTTCAACCAACAGTGTCACTGTTACCACTGAACCACATCACCCAGTGCCAGATCCATGTGTCTTTTAAGTGTACCTAGGGATGGTGACTCTACCACCTCTCTCAGCAGCCTGGTATAGTTCCTGACCACACCAAAATTGTTTCCTAGTACCTAATCTGAATCTCCCGTTGTCATGGTTTAGGCCTGGCACAGAGCCAGTGCCCCCATGAGAATACCCTCTCTCTGGTGTCTGCTGTGAGATGTGACCAGGAATAAGCAAAGCAGGCTCCAGCTTAGAAATAAAGAAAACTTTATTACCTAAACTACAAGAAAAGAAGGGAAAAAACTGTAAGGGAAAAAATTGAAAACCTTACAAAAAGCTCTTTTTTCCTCCTCCCCACCAAATTTCCCAATGCCATACATTCCCCCAAATCACCAACTCCCAGTCCAGCACCACCCTTTAGAATACTCAAACTTCAGTCCATGAAGAGAAGAGTCCTTCTTGCACCATAGGCTTCCCCTGGAAACACGCTGAAACCTCGTGTGCTTCCATGTCACTCAGCACCGCCTGGAAAGTCCTTTTGCATCGTGACATCTTCCTTCCATGCCCAGTGCTCTCAACTGTGCATGGACCAGCACTGCTTCTAGGGCTGTCTTTCAAGGATGCCTTGTCTCACTCCAAAAAAAGGCACAGTCTCTCCTTCGGGACATCTGTCACCCATAATTTTTCACCCCCTGGGGCCGAGGGGTACCCACACTGAATCCTCCTGGTTCTGAGGCACTGCCTCCCCCTAAATGCAGTCTCTGTGTCACAGGAAAAAAAAATGGTTCCGTCTATGGCCACACAAGAAAAGTCCACCCAAAAGGCCACTCCATCATCTCTCCCCCACTCAAGAATCTTCTGCACTTCCCTTATGGTCCATTCCCTCTTATCTCTTTTCTCATTCAGCTCCAGGAGGATCAGGATTTTTCAAGGTCTCAATCAGGCAAGAAAAGGGTTAAAAATTTCAGTCTCTGCCTGTCCCAGAGCTCCGGAACTCCCACGCTGCCCTGGCCAGGCACCTTCTCGCCGCACTCCCCCCTTCTCCTTCTCAGTCGGCTGCTATCAAATTCAGACGCCGGCTCTCTCTCTCTCCTGGGGGGGGGGGTGGCTGCCCGATGTCTCTTGGTGCTCCTCCACCCTTCCATCCTCAAGGGCCTCCTCACCCCCCATCTCTGTCCAGGCCCAGGCCTACCGCAGGGCTGCCCCTCCCCCGCCCAGCAGCAGCAGCTGGACGGGGGAAGGAGATCCGACCTCTTCGCCTCGAAGTCCCAACAGAAGCTCCCGGCACCCAAGCTCTGGCTTTTAACCCCTGTGTGTTCTCAGAGGTGTGTCCGAACCCCACTGGCCACATCAGGTGCCAGTATCAAAATCTGAGCACCCATTGGTTTGACCACAGCATCCCAGAATTCCTACCTCCTGGTCAAACCAGCACACCCGTATATCAGCTTGAGGCCTTTGCCTCTGGTCCTCTCTGCGGGCACAGTAGCAGGGACCAATCCCTCTCTCACTGCAACCTCCTGAGCAAAGGGCTTTTCAGCTTCTCACCCCACCAGTGAGCAGGCTGGAGGTGCAAAAGGAGTTGGGAGGGGACACAGCCAGGACAGGTGACCCCAGATGACCAAAGGGATATTCCAGATCATATAGCATCATGCTTTACATATAAAGTTTAGGGAAGAAGAAAGAAGTGGAGGATGTTTGGAGTATTTAGCTTCTCATCCCCAAGTTATCATTACAAGTGATATAAACCTGTTTTCCTGGGGATGGCTGAACACCTGCCTGCTCATGGGAAGGGGTGAATGAATTCCCTGATTTGCTTTCTTTGCATATGTGACTTTTGCTTTACTTATTAAACTGTAGTTTTCTCAATGCTAAGGTTTTTTCACTTTTACCGTTCCAATTCTTCCATCCTCCCACCAGAGCGGAGTAAAATAGTGGCCCTTTGTGGCTTAGTTGCCAGATGGGGTTATAACCACAACATCTCCTACATACGGCAATGTTCCCACTACCAGGTTTGTTTCCAGGAGATTTTGTGCCTATGCAATTATCAACTGTATGCCCTTGTGTTCTGGTAGACAAAAATAACTGATTTACAAAGCTCTTCAAATGGAGGTCATTAACTTGACTATAATAAAGTACATCATCAATGTAATCTTCTTATTATCCTATATGAATTTGCCTGTGTCAGATTTTCAGCCTGCACTTGTTTTGTTTCATTTCCTATCTCCTGATATAGCTTTTTCAGCATGGTTATTTGCCAATATCCTGCACAAACTGCTTCAGCTCACTTATTGCAGGTAATTACTTCAGTTTTGGAGCCTCCATTATCTGTAGCCTGACACCTTGCCATTTGAAGGAACAGCAAGACATGCTTGAGTAATGTGAAGTGCAAAGGTAGAGATGTGGATTTGCTTTAATCTGGAGGCTTTTCCTAACATTTGAAACCAAACTCTACATCAAGTGAATTAGAACGCGCCAAGTTAGACACTCTCTAAAAATTACTAAGTAGGAAAAAAATTTCTGAAAAGCACTAATTTTCTATCTCTAGCTTGCATTTCTGTCATAGCTAAGTCATTTCTTACCAGGTTTATAGGTTACTAAACTCTTTCAGTTTTGTGACAAACTTTCTCCAACTAGATACATGGTACACACATCACACAACACACATCAAACAACTATTTTTGCAATTTATCTAAGCACCCTTATTCCCTTAAATAAAGAGCAAAACTTTCACAAACTTCAGACCCATACTTTATGATTTTATTTCCATACAAATGAGATACTTCCTTCATTTTGTGTCTTTTAAAGACAAGCTCAGAATAAAATACTGGGGGCAAAACAAGGATCAATTGAGCCCAGAAATTTTTATGGTACCTGAATAATTTGGAGAGAATGATGACTTTTCTGGTTTATAGTTCACCTTTCCTCAACAGCTCCACTTAATACTAAAAATTAATATGTTCATTACAAAAGCTGAAAGATTAATAATGATCAGAAAGAAACTTTATATGTACCACTTGTACTTCCATTTTGGGCATTTACTAAGGTATTCTGTAGACTGGAGAGGAATTATAACCAGTTACCAACACTCCCATTACACAGACTTTGAAAGGCATACACATGAGTAGGCTATCCAAATTCGTAAGACTCTTCTGTATAGCAGACTCATTCTTCTGGCTGGATTTTCCCATGGAAGCAGCACACAAATAATTTATTCCCAATTTTTTATCATATATTACTGAGATACAAGAGTAACACTATTCCTCAGTAACAGTAACTTTCTAAAGCTTCTTTTAATCTAACATTGATTTTTTTGCCTGTGGATTTCTGTCTTTCGGGGGAAAAACCTCCACCCATATAAAAACAGAGCTGTATAGTGTGCTTCACAGACATGTCATGAAAAGAAAATAAGTCATAAACAAACATATTCATTTATTTACCACAAAAAAGAGAATCCCTGCCACTGCAAAAGCAGAAATCAAGCCAACAAAAGGCAAAGTTAGACTTTCATTAACTGAGTATTTTTGCAAAAGCTGCATATTATTGTTCTGCATTCTAAAAATTGTGATATTGCATGCAAAACCCAACAAAATTGTCTGGCAATTTTTAGCAGAAACAGAACCATCTGGTGGGGAGGGGAAAAGGCACACACACAAAATAAAAAATCCACAACAAATAAATGAACAAAAAACCTCCACAAACAAACAAAAATCTATAGTTTAATGTCTTACTGTATATTTGTCTGTCTTAAAGATTAAGACAGTCTTTTATACTCACTAATTCATAAAAAGAAATACTACTTAACCCATAGCCCTTTTTGATGGATTTTAGACACATATGTTTTTCAGTAATTTTCTTACAGTTGCTTACACCTGAACCTACCTTAAACAAGGTAACTGCTTTAACTACCAGTTCTTCATACTGTCATCATCTCAGTAATGGTCAACAAACATGTAATCCCAGCTAATAAGCTGCAGCATTGCTAAGGTTCCCATGTTTCTTTCCATAATCAGTCAGTAGTTATACTTTGGTCTACTGTGTTCATAACCAACATATTTCAGGTTCTAATATTCTAACATACTTCTAATCATGTGCAAAGAGACCTCACAAACCAGGCATGTATACAAAATATTTTAAAGTTTTAACTAATTATATTTATGGTAGCCACATGCAAAACAAAGTTCCTATTATTTTCCCCTTTCTCAGTATTCACAACGCCAGAAAGAATGTACTCTTGCCATTGCAAGTAAATTTTGGTGTTAAGCTATTAAATTTAGAGAAGTTTTCAAACAAGAAGAATTAGCTTTTTTTAACAGTGGCTTGCTTTTGCTATCCAGACAGAGGCTGAGGTTACCCTATCATCATCCTTCCTCTTCAAATGACAGAAAATGCAGTTTCCAATCTTGGTTTTGAGATTAAAAATCCATATAACAACTAAGAAAGTTTAGATCAGTTTAGTCTCACCTCTAACAGTTAATTACAGTCACTTCCTTGTAAGACTCATGGAATCCTATATATTTACTGGACAGAGGCTCTGATAAACTTTTGGATAATTCATTTGCACTAGCCATATAAGGCAATGTACTTAGTTTTAGAAGCTTACTTTTGGTTCACTGATGAATTACAATGTTTGTTCTACTACAATGTTTAGTTTGACAGTCTTGTTTACAGTAGGATATGTTTCTAAAAGTAATCATGCTAGTTAGAAGACATAACTTTCAAAAGGTTATGTTAAATCATCCTTATTTTGGACAATACTTGAATTTCTAAAACCCCAAATCTATGGTAATTCATATAACTCAAAGACAGAGTCCATGAATGTAACAGTCCAACCATTCTATATAGCAGTTCACAGAGCATGTAAAAATCACAACTTCTATTTGAAATGTTTTACCACTGCTACCATGAAAAGAACTATAATCACCCAGTGAGACATACACAGAATATTACTTGCTAACGGGTTGTTTAATATCAATATGAAA